>NW_027128091.1:0-17223 GCF_037325665.1 Littorina saxatilis
TTTAAATTGATTTCGAAATTTTAATTTTGATCATAATTTTTATATTTTTAATTTTCAGAGCTTATTTTTAATCCAAATATAACGTATTTATATGTTTTTGGAATCAGAAAATGATGAAGAATAAGATGAACATAAATTTGGATCGTTACAATTTTCAGATTTTTAATGACCAAAGTCATTAATTAATTTTTAAGCCACCAAGCTGAAATGCAATACCGAAGTCCGGGCGGGTTGATGTCATACAACCTTTTTACATTTAGTCAAGTTTTGACTAAATGTTTTAACATAGAGGGGGGAATCGAGACGAGGGTCGTGGTGTATGTGTGTGTGTGTGTGTGTCTGTGTCTGTGTGTGTGTGTGTAGAGCGATTCAGAGTAAACTACTGGACCGATCTTTATGACATTTTTCATGAGAGTTTCTGGGTATGATATCCCCAGACTTTTTTTCTTCATTTTTCGATAAATGTCGGATGACGTCATATCCGGCATTTTGTAAAGGTTGAGGCGGCACTGTCACACCCTCATTTTTCAAATGAAATTGATTGAAATTTTGGCCAAGCAATCTTCAAGGAAGGCCGGACTTTGATATTGCATTTCAGCTTGGAGGCTTAAAAATTAATGACTTTGGTCATTAAAAATCAGAAACTTGTATTTAAAATTAATATTTTATAAAACGATTCAAAATTACGTTTATCGTATTCTTCATTATTTTCTGATTCCAAAATCATATAAATATGTTATATTCGGATTAAACACAAGCTCTGAAAATAAAAAAATATAAAAATTATGATTAAAAGTAAATTTCCAAAATCGATTTAAAAACAATTTAATCTTATTCCTTGTCCATTCCTGATTCCCAAAACATATAGATATGATATGTTTGGATTAAAAACACGTTCAGAGAGTTTAAAAGAATAGAGATATAGAAAAGCGTGCTATCCTCCTCAGCGGAACCGCTACCGCGCTTTTCTGGATTGTTAATTTCACTGCCTTTGCCACGAGCGGTGGACAGACGATGCTACGATTGTACGGTCTTGCGGAAAAAATGCAATGCGTTCAGTTTCATTCTGTGAGTTCGACTGAGCTTGACTAAATGTATTTTCGCCTTACGCGACTTCTTATCTTCAACACACGCGCATGCATAATTCGGTTTGTAAATATGGCTTAGACCGTAGGCTTTTTCAAGAATTTTGATTCGACTTTCTGTTGTGTTCAGATAGCTGATGTTTTCGTGTTTTTGCTATTCAGAGAGATGTATTTATTATTTTATGTACGATGTGAAGTTTGTTGGTTCTGTGCCCACCTCCTCTCTCTCGTGTGTGTGTGTGTGTGTGTGTGTGTGTGTGTGTGTGTGTGTGTGTGTGTGTGTTCCAGGATATGTGTATGGTACGCACGCGCATTCGTATGTGTGTATGTATGGGTGTGCTTGTGTGTGCGTGTGTGTGTGTGTGTGTGCGCGCGTTCGTGTGTCTGGTTGCATGAGTGTGTGTGTGTGTGTGTGTGTGTGTGTGTGTGTGTGTGTGTGTGTGTGTGTGTGTGTGTGTGTGAGTACGTGCACGTACGCGCGTGCATGCATGCATGCTCGTGTTTGCGTGCTCGTCTGCGTGCGTGTGTGTTTAGGTGAAGCCATTGTTACCCCCCAAAATCTCTTCGTATATATAGTTGTTTCTTTGTTCGACCTTTGCATATTTTGCGACCAGCTTAACCCGGTGTTTGCCTTTTACTCCCAGGTAATATTTTCCGTGTCAGTGGTCCCTGTCATTGAGATAAACATGGTTTTAGCAGTCGTATCATCTATTTGCCGTTTTCGTCTCAATAGCATTTCCCGTTTTAGTGGCGGCACACACGATTAAGATTAATATGGCCTTAAGCAGTCAGGGTATCATTTTTTCCCGGGGGGTCTCGGTGGCTTTTTCCATTTGACTGCACACACTAAGACAAATAGGCCTATATGTTTGGCTGACGCTGACATGGCATCGCATTCCAGTAGTAAACTATTATTGGAAAGGCTTACTCGCAACTGTTTACAAGTTTGAGTGAGCTCAGCCGAATTTTGAAATAATGCGACAACAGCTTAACTTAGAACTACAACACCGATTATATCATTATGTGTCCATTGTTTGCATGTCTGTCTGTCTTGTGTTCTGTCCTCTCACGTAACGTACTACCGTGGAACCCCATTTTAAGACTTACTCCCTTTTAAGACTGTAATTCGAGTGCCGTAACACTACGATCACCTCGGGAGGCGAAGTGCAATCAAACAGGATTGAAAATGTTAGGGCCAATTTCTTAGCCCTGTAAAAACTGTTATGCAAACCCGAAGGTTTCCATGAACATACAGACAATCGGAAACCACCAGACCCCACCACAAACAGAATTCCACAATCCACCGGTGTTGACTTAAAGGCCAACAACTCGGGTGCAGAGTCTGCTGTGAAAGGAGCGGTAGCCTCCCCTGTCACAAGACCTTGCCTTGTCAGATTTTCTGTTCATAGCCTCTGCAAATGTACCTCCATTTTAAGACTCCCTCCTTTTTAAGACCCTATTCAGTTCTCACATTTTTTGAGGTCTCAAATGGGGGTTTCCACTTAACTAGTACTGCTACCTTCTTCTTCTTCTTCTTCGTTCATGGGCTTAGACTCCCACGTACACTCGTGTTTTTGCACGAATGGAATTTTACGTGTATGACCGTTTTTACCCCGCCATTTAGGCAGCCATACGCCGCTTTTGGAGGAAACTGCTACCTCTACCTGTCCTTCAAGACCCCCCCCCCCAATTTAAGACTTCCTCCCTTTTCAGATCTTAACTTTTCAGATTTTCCATTCAAAGCCTCTACACATGGACCTCCATGTTAAGACTCCCTCCTTTTTAAGACTCAATTTTCTTACATTTTAGGAGGTCTTGAATGGGGGGCTCCACTGAACTAGTACTGCTACCTCCCCCTGTCCCATCTCAAGATAGGCCAATTATTGATCCTAAGAGGTCGTGAAACCCAAGCAGCCAGTCAGCAGTCGGCTCAGTCGCAGCTCATTACGCCCTTTGACGGTAATCCGTGCAGTTGATTGATCAGTCTGACAGCTTACGCGCCGGCCGCCTTATGGGTTACACTGACTAAGTCTGTAAGCTGATATGAGATCAGGCGATGCCCCGTTGTTTTGTTGAGCTGTGTCGTCGATTTATTAGTGTGTTTGTTTGTATGTTTCATTGCCCTTGTTTGTTTCTTGGTTGGTTGGTTGGTTGGTTGGTTTTGCAGGTTGTAAAAGCAATTTTTGCGAGTTTTTTTATTTTTTTTATTCTTTGTTTGCTTGTTTGTTTGTCTGTCTATCTCTCTCTTTCTGTCTCTGTCTTCTGTACTAATCTCTGTCTTCATCGGTTACCAGAACATGATTGTGGAATGTCCACCCGTTCAAGCCCAAATAAGTATGTTTTACTGCCATAAGCAGAGCACACTTTCTCTTGGACACTTGCCCTCGTACTATCCACAATACACATTTCAGTGCCGCTGGCAAAAAACAACAACCAACAACACACGGTCATAGTTCCAATCTTTTCATGTGTGCATATTTCAGTGATACATGATGAAACCCTACACAAAAAGGTTGGACTTTTGAACAGAGCTGTTGTTGCGTAGACTGGCAGTTTAGGTCTTATGATGCGACATTTGTCGCGACAACCATTGTTGTTCAAGTGACTTTGCTCGAGCTCTGACACAAACTTTGTTTGTTCCTTTATTTCAGACCCAGGAGTGGGACACATCCAGCAGTTCTGAAGATGAAGACTCGACGGCCGACACAAAGACAGCTCGTCGTGGAAAATCGGTGAGATTGCATGCAATGTATAGAGTTATTGGATTGGATGGATTGGATTGGATAAGATTTACAGTCCAGTGAGGTTACCCTCATGGAAATTCGGGCTGCTTTCTCCCCGGGGAAAGCGAGCTGCCATACATACGGCGCTACCCATATTTTTTTTTCCTGCATGCGTGTATTCATGTTTCCTGAGACTTAATGCCGTGTGAGATGGAATTTTTTTACTTTATTCCAAGTCCCACGGGTATTTGATGGACATTTTTATCTATGCCTATACAATTTTGCCAGGAAAGACCCTTTTGTCAATCGTGGGATCTTTAACGTGCACACCCCAATTAGTATTGACTAATAGACGACTTTCGGAAATAACTCCGGCGGGAGCACATGTTTCCGTCACTACCCTCGCTAGTGATTGGCCCCTCCAATGTTTGGCAGAGGTAACGCAAGAAAGGGTCACTCTCCCACAACAAATGCAAACCCGACGGAGTTATTTTTGGAATTCGTCAACTGAGATTTCTTTTGAGAGAATGTTTCTTTATTTGGTGTTTAACGTCGTTTTCAACCGTTCAAGGTTATATCGCGACGGAGAAAAAGGGGGGGGGGGGGGGGGGGGGGGGGCGGGATGGGATAGAGCCACTTGTTAATTGTTTCTTGTTCACAAAAGCACTTATCAAAAAATTGCTCCAGGGGCTTGCAACGTAGTACAATATATGACCTTACTGGGAGAATGCAAGTTTCCAGTACAAAGGACGTAACATTTCTTTCATACTGCTTGACTAAAATCTTTACAAACATTGACTATATTCTATACAAGAAACACTTAACAAGGGTAAAAGGAGAAACAGAATCCGTTAGTCGCCTCTTACGACATGCTGGGGAGCATCGGGTAAATTCTTCCCCCTAACCCGCGGGGGGTTTGAGAGAATGTCACAGTCATGAACAGAGAGTGTGAGGGTTCAAACTCATGCACGAAGACTGGTAATGCAGTGAAAGCTACATTTCAAGACTTTGATCTTCCTTTTGGTTTAAACAAAATTGTATTCAGGATTTCTTCGCATGAACAGTTCAAAACACACAACTAGGACACGCACTCAAGCAAATGCTTATATCACGTGACCAGAACAATACTAAGTTACACACATTTTCGTAATGGTGGACATAACAACAATAAACAATAAATCTTCCTTTTGAGGATTTGATTTTGCTGTTTCCCCCCCCCCCCCCCCAGGAAGTTTTACAGTTTATCACCACTTTGTAGACATCTTGTTTTAAAGCCTTATCTTCTGAGATTTGTTGTTGTTGCGTATCAGTTAAAATTTCGACGAAAATATAGAATAGGCACGCATTTAACAGCTTGGGAAGCTTGAATAAAATACCACGCGAATGTTTGATTGGTGTGCTTTTATCACTTTATGTGTGTTTTATCTGGGTTTATGTAAAACTTAGTTTTCTCTACTTCCAAACATAGTAATTTTCATACTGCTTCACATGGTTCCCCCCCGTTTTTGCCCCGTTTTTGCCCGGATAAACCTGATGGCATGAATAAATAACCTTCTTTGTTGCATCCATATTCCATTTCATATTCATTTGGTAACTTTTTACATTTAGTCAAGTTTTGACTAAATGTTTTAACATAGAGGGGGGAATCGAGACGAGGGTCGTGGTGTGTGTGTGTGTGTGGGTGTGTGTGTGTGTGTGTGTGTGTGTGTGTGTGTGTGTGTGTGTGTGTGTGTGTGTGTGTGTGTGTGTGTGTGTAGAGCGATTCAAAGTAAACTACTGGACCGATCCTCATGAAATTTTTCATGAGAGTTCCTGGGTACGATATCCCCAGATGTTTTTTTCTCTTTTTCGATAAATGTCTTTGATGACGTCATATCCGGTATTTTGTAAAAGTTGAGGCGGCACTGTCACACCCTCATTTTTCAAACAAATTGATTGACATTTTGGCCAAGCAATCTTCGACGAAGGCCGGACTTTGGTATTGCATTTCAGCTTGGAGGCTTAAAAATTAATTAATGACTTTGGTCATTACAAATCTGAAAATTGTAATTACATTTTTTTTTATAAAACGATCCAAAATTACGTTTATCGTATTCTTCATCATTTTCTGATTCCAAAAACATATCAATATGTTATATTCGTATTAAAAACAAGCTCTGAAAATTAAAAATATAAAAATTATGATTAAAATTAAATTTCTGAAATCGATTTAAAAACAATTTCATCTTATTCCTTGTCCGTTCCTGATTCCAAAAACATATAGATATGACATGTTTGGATTAAAAACACGTTCAGAGAGTTAAAAAGAATACAGATATAGAAAAGCGTGCTATCCTACTCAGCGCAACCGCTACCGCGCTTTTCTGGATTGTTAATTTCACTGCCTTTGCCACGAGCGATGGACAGACGATGCTACGAGTGTACGGTCTTGCGGAAAAAATCCAATGCGTTCAGTTTCATTCTGTGAGTTCGACTGAACTTGACTAAATGTTGTATTTTCGCCTTACGCGACTTGTTTTGCTTCCAGACGGCTGCCAAATTTGTGCTGCGACGAGCAAAAAAGGGACTGAACACTCTCAGCAAAGAGGTGGTCAAGGGGAGGTAAGGTGTTAATGAACAAACCAAGACTTCTAAGTAACTTCTTGACCCTGAATTCCAAAGTGACATCTCTGACGTCATAAGTGAGAAAGGGTAGAGAAGATGTCATAATGCGAAGCATCACGTCACGTAAAACATTGTGTCACACCTCGCAGGAACTGACAAAGACTGATGTCGAAAAAGAAGTCTGTCTTGGTGACTTCAAGACTTGGTCATAGTCATCAGAAGAAAATCAATCGTAAGGTCACCGCTAGGCTCATCCTGAACTCAGGTCAAAATGAGTTCGGCTCATTCTCTCCCTGACCGGACGCTACAGTCCTACGCGAATCTATCAAAACAAAAATACAGAGTTATCTCCCATATGGTTTTCGCGAGCACTGATCTAAATTTGAGATCAGTGTTCGCGAGACGAAAATGATTGCAGATTGGCCGACTTCGACAGTGATCTCCGTTCTGTTCTTCACAGTTATGATAAAGACATCGTTCTAAGGTCAAAACAAGTCAAAATTTTGGGACTGCTGCCGAAAGGAGACCGTAATAAAATTATATGGTTTCATCACTGTCAACTGGTTACAGGTTACAGAAAAAATCGTCTGCTCCAGTTAGCGCCGAAACCAAACGGTTGATTATCACGAGACACTTTTGCCATATTTAGTTGTTTGCACAGTAATACAGCCGCGAAAAATAGCTCGCTTGAAACTGTCTTACATATCAATTCCTTTGTAATTTAAAAATTAAAAAAAACCCATATCGACGATCGCGAATCTGCTTATATCAATAATACATTACAAAAAGCTCTAAATATGTTAAAAAAAATCGGTTTCCTTGCCAGACAAGGAAACTCAAGGCATTCTGTCAGGGAGAGAATGAGCCGAACTCATTTTGACCTCAGTTCAGGATGCGCTAGGCTGTGGATGTATCGGTGTCGGATCTCATCAACAAACTTGATTTTACGCTGTATCCTGTGATGAGAGAACACAATTGGTAACAGCCAAACATGTCTCATCTTTGCAGGTGTCGTTTCATGACAGATATAATTTGATCGATTTGAAGTACAAAGGGACTTTCAAAGAAGGTATTTTCAACAGACGCATGCATGCATACTCGTCAATGCAAGGCAGTTGTTGTCTTCCGCCAAGGATCGTACGTGGAAAAGCAGCTGAAAGAGCAGTTGTTGTATTTTCCCTCCAAGGATCGTACGTGCAAAAGCAGCTTTAAAGAGCTTTAGTTGTATTTTCCCTCCAAGGATTGTACGTGGAAAAGCAGCTTAAGGGCTACGGCAGGGCACTTAGCCTCTGCATCAAACACAACTTGATTGATCGGTAGATTCGTGTTTCCTGGGGATTCAGTGTGGGGAGTCAATATTCTGGGGAAGATCAATGAGACATATGAGAGGTACATCGATGTGACCGGTGCTGTGTGGAAGGTTTATGAGTGAACTCCGCTTGTGTGTATTGGGTGGCATTCCATTGTGAGAGGGCGAGATGTGAATGATAAATCACGTCTGGAAGAGTATACAGCGGAACCCCCTTTTAGACCACCCCCCCCCCCCCCCCCCCATCATGTTTTTTTCCCTTTTTAATATTTGTGTTATACCTCTGTAAGTTTAGAGAGAGAGAGAGAGAGAGAGAGAGAGTGAGTGAGTGAGTGAGAGAGACAGAGAGAGAGTGAGTGAGTGAGAGAGACACAGAGAGTGAGAGAGAGAGAGTGTGAGAGAGAGAGTGTGTTTGTGTGTGTGTGTGTGTGTGTTTGTGTGTGAGTGTGTGTGTGCGTGTGAGTGTGTGTTTGTGTGTGAGTGTGTGTGAGTGTGTGTGTGTGTGTGTGAGTGTGTGTGTGTGAGTGTGTGTGTGTGAGTGTGTATGTGAGTGTGTATGTGTGTGTCAGTGTGTGTGTGTGTGTGTGAGTGTGTGTGTGTGTGTCAGTGTGTGTGTGTGTGTGTGTGTGTGTGTGTGAGAGAGTGTGTGTGTGTGTGTGAGTGTGTGTGTGTGAGTGTGTGTGTGTGTGAGTTTGTGTGTGTGTGTGTGTGTGTGTGTGTGAGTGTGTGTGTGTGTGTGTGTGTCAGTGTGTGTCAGTGTGTGTGTGTGTGTGTCAGTGTGTGTATGTGTGTGTGTGTGTGAGTGTGTGTGTGTGTGTGTGTGTGTGTGTGTGTGTGTGTGTGAGTGTGTGTGTGAGTATGTGTCTGTGTGTGAGTGTATGTATGTGTATGTGTGTGTGTGTGTGTGTGTGTGTGTGTGTGTGTGTGTGTCAGTGTATGTATTTATGTTAGTGTGTGTGTGTGTGTGTGTGTGTGTGTGTGTGTGTGTGTGTGTGTGTGTGTGTGTGTGTGTCAGTGTGTGACTGCCTGTTTGCGTTAGTGTCAACGTGTACAATACCTTTCATTCACGTTTGAATTCTGTTATGAATGATAAAACTTGTTTTGCAGACAAATGATCCGAAACGTAAGTCTCGGTCATGGACTATTCGATTTGATAAGGCAGGAGCGTATGGCGAAGGTAGATTGATTTTCTTTTGTGTACTTCGATGTTATAATGCTTTGTTGCTGTTTATGTTATTTTAAGTATTAACAATATTTAACAACTCACGTTGTACAAGCCTTTCCTCTGGCTGGCTGGCTGGCTGGCTGGCTGGCCGTATGTGAGAAGGAATGAAAATGTAAAGTCTGTGTAAATTTGCTATTTCTGTGAAAAAAACCCCACATAGAGCATGGTTAAAAAAAGTCTTTTATTTAGTTTTGTACACAACTGTAGTATATAAAACAAAAATACACATAAATATGCTGTTGTCTTTTTTTGCAAACACATTTTTACAGAAAGTGCTGACTAAATTTGCTGTAACTGTGCAGAAAACAGCAGCTATGCTTGAGAAACAGAAGAAGCTGGAATTAGCCAGGAATATGTGGCAACCACCGAAGCGTGACAGTGAGACAGAAGAAGAGTCTGATGATGACATCATTCAGGACGATGACAGGTATGACAAGGTTCAGTGACCTTGACCTCTTGACCTTTTCCTTGTGTTTTCGCATTGTTGTACTCTCCTGTGCTTATGTTCCTGTAAATATCTTATTGGCTTCTGCTCAGAATCGTGTTTTTGAATGTCTCTGTTATTATACCGAGAGGCACACGTTAAAAGCAGCACACATGTATATAATGCTGTCGTTCACATTCTAATCTTTCAGTCGCTCTTGTGCTTACTTTCCTATACACGCCACCTGTGTACACTTGATTGGCTTGTGCTGATATTATTTAATGTTAGGCACAAAAAATAAAAATAGTCTGTTTACGGTAACCCGACAGACCCTATTTTTTTCGCGCGACCCTAGACCTTTTTTTTGGCATTTGGAAAAAAAAAACACCCACAAATAACGTAAAAATATGGTTTTTTGGAAGAAAAAAAAAATCCCGACCTACCGACCCTATGTTTTTGGCCTATGTTACCGTAAACAGACCTATTTTTCTTTGGCCTTAGTGTTATATCATGCCGAGAAGCACAAGTACGTGTTAATAGCAGCACATGTACATAAATTATGCACGCATGCGCATTTTGAATTTCTGTACTCTCCTGTGCTGATATTGTCCTGTCCACCTGTGTATATGGCTTCGATCTGCACAGTCATGTTTTTGATTATCTATCATTTGTACAGAGAAGCACAAGTAATAGATTATAGCACATTCATGTACCTGTAGATTAGGCAGCCATATGCACACCTTGAAGTTGACATGTCCCGTGTCTGTTTGATAGAAAGAACAGATTCTGCTCTCTAAAGCGCAGCCGGTAATTTCCGCGCATATGTAAATTCCGCGCTTGTAAAATACATGTATGCTCCGCGCAATATCGGGTTGTAACTTCCGCGCACGAATTACTGGTTCGGCTCATACAACTTGCGCGCGTACTCACAGTCCCTACGGTTAGCACTTTTCACTGACTGCTCATTGACTGTTCACTAACCACTCACAATGCAATGACCACTGTGACACATTTTTTTACCCCTCTCACAGACACACAGACTCACACTGTCACTGTCGGCCGGTCACTGTCACTGCCATGGATTTAAAACAGTCTGAGACCATAAGAAAAAAAGATGCCATCGTAATTGACGGTTACCTCTATCGTGTTGATAGAGTTGCCAAAATTGCAGACAGCAAAACCTGGCGATGCACTGTTAAATCTTGCAAGGCTCGGTGCAAAACAAAAAAGGATCACAGCAATCCTGAGTTCTCCAACGAACACAACCATGTGTCAGTTGTTAATGTCTCAATGTCTCACATTTGACCGAGCAAAGACACGCGCGCTAGTTTCACATCACATTTTGCTAAAACACGCGCGCATCTTACATATACACCACGCGCGGGAGTTTCACATGCGCGGAAGCTTCAAAATTGGGAAAGTGCGCGGAGTGTTCATGCACCCCTCTAAAGCACTTGATTCTGTACGCCTGTTTTCTTTTGTGTTGCCTTTCCAAACTTGAGACAGATCAGTTGTTTTGTTTTGTGTGAACATGTGTCTGTGTTATTGTTGTTCTTCTTTTTTTCATGGGCTTAGACTCCCACGTTCACTCATGTTTTTAGCACGAATGGAGTTTTACGTGTATGACCGTTTTTACCCCGCCATACTGGCAGCATACGCCGATTTCGGGGGAGGCATGCTGGGTATTTTCGCGTTTTTGTAACCCACCGAACTCTGACATGGATTACAGGATCTTTTCCGTGCGCACTTGGTCTTGTGCTTGCGTGTACACACGAAGGGGGTTAAGTCACTAGCAGGTCTGCACATAAGTTGACCTGGGAGATCGGACAAATCTCCACTCTTAACCCACCAGGCGGCAGCGACCGGGATTCGAACCCACGACCTCCCGATTAGGAGGCCGACGTCTTACCACCACGCCACTGCGCCCGTCTGTGTTGTTGACTTTTCTCCTTTGAACGAATGTGTGTGGATTAAAATGTACATGTATCAGGCCAAAAAAAAAAAAGGTCTGTTTACGGTAACAAAGGCCAAAAAAATAGGGTCGGTAGGTCGGGATATTTTTTTTTTTCTCCCAAAAAACATATTTTTACGTTATTTTGCAAAAAAAAGAAGATTTTTTTAATTTTGTTTCCCAAATGCCCAAAAAAAGTCTAGGGTCGCGCGAAAAAAATAGGGTCGGTCGGGTTACCGTAAACAGACCTATTTTTTTTTGGCCTCACAAGCGAACATAGTTACTAGAAGGTAACAAAGCATCCCAAAGATCCTTTATTTATTTAGAAATTCATAAATAGCTTTAGTGGTCACCAAAAGCAACAGCATTTTACAGAGTAGTTATAATAGGTCATGACCTTGACCCTTTCAAGTGACCTTGCCTGGTGAGCACCAAAAGCAACAGGATTCTGCTGAATAGTCAATAGGTCATGACCTTGACCTTTTAAAGTGACCTTCCGTGCTGGGCATCAAAAGCAACAGGTTTCTTCTCAGAATGGTAAAAATGTCATGACCTTGACCTTTTTAAAGTGACCTTGCCTGGTGGGAAGATGATATCCAAGACACAAGGCCGTCCACAGGAAACAGTCGACGAGACTCTTTGTTTGACACAAAAAGCGGGTTTGTATCCAGTTCAGAGCAAAATGAAGAGAGATTAATTTCTGATCTTAACTGGCTTAGATTTCAAAGTTTTGGTTTTAAGCTAACAGATTTCTGATATTTGGCGGAAAGCTAACAGATTTTTGATTTTTGTCTGAAAGCTAACAGATTTCCGATTTTTCGCTGAAAACTAACAGATTTCCGATTTTTCACTGAAAGCTAACACATTTCTGATAGTTTGCTGAGAGCTAACACAGGAATCATTTAACTTTTGTCTTGAGGTTAAGAACGGATGAATTCTTACATTATTAGTTAAAATGAAAGTAGATTTTGTTTTAGTTTCATTCTAGAAGCAGCGAACGACGAAAAAGAAGAAGAATTCTAGAAAGTGCTTGAATTATTTTGTGGCTTGCTGTTTCATACTGCTAACACAATGAGTTAGACAAGATTAGCATAGGATTTGGAGTTTTCAAATAGCTGGGGACGTGTTGTAGTTAGCTGTTTAACGACTGTAACTGTGACATGATCTGGTGCCTGTATGCCGTTACAGTTTACAGCATGTTCAGGAGGAATGATGTTTGTGTGTGGCAACTTTGTTTTCTTTCTTGTCAATATTACTGGGTTTTTATTTTGAAAGCAACATGGACGTTTCTGCTGGTGTGCTTTTCATATACTGTTACACGTCACTTGAGATTGACGAAGTTCTCAAATGTCGTATAGTTGTGTTCTTTTATTCTACGGGCCCGTCTTCACAGCAGCAGACAAAAACTCGTCAAATTGAGTTCGAGGATTTATTTAGCATTCCATACATGCAACTGCACATCGTAGCAGAACTCAAAGTAGAAGCCTTTTTAACATACAAATCGCGCTGGCCTATATAGTAAGTACTTAATCTCGAGAATATTCCAGACCAAACATGATACAACTAAAATTAGATGAACTGTCCATGGACTAGAATAGTGACATTCTCTGTGACGTACATCAAAAGTGCCGACGTACTTAATCCGAGCGAACGCCACGAACCCACGACTCAAAACAACGTGGTAAACAACTTGTTTTGACAGGACTAGAAAGTTCACCTGCATTCTCGTCCAAACATAAATATTGTGTTTACAAAATATACTATCGGTACTTTCCCACAAAGTACAAATAAGTCAACTACATGCAACACACAAAACTGAACCAAAGTTCAGCAACGGCAGCGTTTCCTAACATATACTAATCGGAGCTGTTGGTTTAAACATGATTTTATTTAGATAACATAGGGTGGCATATTATGTAGAAGATAAACTGTTAAAGCTGTTAACTGCAAATGGGTGTTCAACTGTATTATGTGCTCTCTCTATATCTCTCTCTTCTGTCTGTTTATTTTTTTCTCATTTTTTAAAATTTTGTATTCTCTAATTTCATTCAACCTTGTTTTTGTTGGTTCTATCTTCCACAGTGTATCAGAGTTGTGTTCCTTTTGCAGGGATTGACTGACCATTCAATAACGATGGTATTGTTTGTGCGTTTGCTTTAAAGAAGTGCTTGCTTAACATTTGCAAACAACTACATGTACTAATCATGACAGGTGCTTACGGTTGGCTGTTTAGACATTAATGCCATAAGAAGTAAAAGCAATATCAGATGCATAGAACACAACATGCACACTTTTATTGTCTTTCTTTCAGGTGTGTATGTATGTGTGTGTGTGTGTGTGTGTGTGTGTGTGTGTGTGTTAGTGTGTGTGTGTGTGTGTGTGTGTGTGTGTGTGTGTGTGTGTGTGTGTGTGTGTGTGTGTGTGTGTGTGTGTGTGTGTGTGTGTGTGTGTGTGACCCTCTAAAATTAGGATCTCTCCCCCCAGTAAAGTTTTTGTTTTTTAGTCCTAGATTATATTAATACAGTCATTACATGTCATTTCAGCGAAGATTCTAAGTTCTAGTCTTGTAATGTCTGTACATTGGGATGTACACATGTTTTTTATTTGTTGATTTAAAAAATATACATATTTAAGTCATGGGAAACGAATGCACAAAACTTCTCCGTTGCTGTTTGCAGTGTAGTAGATCATTCGCTTTAAAGGTATTCAGAACAGTTAACGAAAAGAAAAAGAAACATGAAAAATACCTTCTGGGCAAGACAATTGACAGGTATGTGAAAAGCAGGGGTCGTCTTGGCCCGAATTCCATTAATTTACTCAAGAAGTAATCAAATTACTTAAAAACAGATCGGCAACCTGTCATTTATACTCGTTAAAATGTTGTTTGGCCGCTTTCTTCCTGACGAGTTAATACGATCACTGTCTTTTAAACTTGCTTTGACTAGCCGGCGTATGAGAGTGAAAGTGTGTTTTTGTGTGATGGGCAAGATTCCTACAAGCAAAGAACTATTCGTTTAAACAGTTGTATTCAAATAATTACAAAATCACATTACCGCATACGATCAACTGAATAAATGGAGCACAACAAGCTAAGCTTATGAACGTGCTCTTTTTTCTTTTTTTTAAAGCAATATAATATCTGATTTGGCGGACGGATAACAAAGAACTATTAGTTGTGATAATTAAATTATTGACAGCGCGATAACTAGGTCAGCATAATTATCCTTTCACACTGATAAATTGATTGACCTCAGGTACTCATCTGGGGAGAACAGTCAGGCGAGGCAGTCTGGCAAGGCCTCCAGCAAAAAGAAGAAAGCTCTGATACCCCGGCCCTACACCCCCCAACACAACAGTCTCATCGACGTCCCGGAATTGGTTGAGGATGAGACCTCACAGTAAGTACAGACAGGGTTAAGCCTGGGTTTACCGCCCCCCCCCCCCCCCCCCTCCCAGGAATTTGTTTTGTTTAAGCAGAAGAAAAGCTCCGATACCCCGGCCCTACACTCCTTAACACAACAGTCGCAGTGACGTACTGGAATTAGTTGAGGATGAGACCTTAGTAAGAACAGACAAGGTTCAGAAGGGTTCGAGCCCCCCTACCTTCAAAACCCATTCCCAGCCAGGACATTGTTTTTTGTAAGGAGAAGAAAGCGCAGATACCCCAGACCTACACTCCCTAACACCGGAATTGATTGAGGATGAGACCTCACAGTAAGTACAGACAGAGTTAAGCCTGGGTTGACCGCCCCCCCCCCCCCCCTCTCCCAGGAATTTGTTTTGTTTAAGCAGAAGAAAAGCTCAGATACCCCGGCCCTACACTCCCCAACACAACAGTCGCATTGACGTACTGGAATTGGTTGAGGATGAGACCTCACAGTAAGAACAGACAGGGTTCAGGCTGGGTTCGAGCCCTAATCCCCCTCCGATCCCCCCCCCCCCCTGGAAATTGTTAGAAAGCCCAGATGACCCGACGGTGCACTCGCAAAGATATCAGTCTCTTTGACGTAGCGGAATTGGTTGTGGACGAGACCCAATATATTAAATACAGACACTTTTAGACGTCAGCTTGTTACCTGCTCGCTGCCCTACACGCCACCAGGCGTGAAAGGCAGTAAGTAAGTAAGTTGTTACCTGCTATTCTGAGTTGTTTGTGTGACCCGAGTTTCTTTGACATGACATAGATGCAGTTGTAGTTGTAACACTTGTTCAAATTTGTTCAAATCTGCAAAAATGTTGCATATCTAAAAACATTGTTTGTCTGAGATAATATTCTCCTTTACAAACACGTTTAACTGAATCGTGCACATGGGCATATATGATTGTTCCAGTAATGGTTTACATCATTAAATGAAATTAAAATGAAAGATAAACTTGATAATTTGTGTATTTTTTCCTCAGGCATGCATTGTTTCGTCAGCTGTGTGTGCTGAACTGGATTCTGGACGCCATGAACGTGGAGCAAGGTTACACCATGTCTCACATAATGACCTGTTGGAGCCACAAGTAGGTTGACATCTTAAGGCGTAATGATGCTGATGGTGATGATAATGGTAATGATGATGATCATGATGATGGTGATACTGATTATATGATAATTATGTGTGTGTGTGTGTGTGTGTGTGTCACGGTGTGTGTTACGGTGTGTGTGTGTGTGTGTGTGTGTGTGTGTGTGTGTGTGTGTGTGTGTGTGTGTGTGTGTGTGTGTGTGCGCCCGTGAATCGTGTTTCTGCCTGTCTGCTTCTCTTTAAAAATAGTAGATGGTGCTTCAGTATTATCTCATCACAATTTTTATGGCAATAAAACCATTCAATTCATGTATATAACAAGTTAACATTGTGCTTTTGCAGTGAGATTGGTGGAACAAAAGTCACGGTCAGAAAGGCACAACAGGAAAAACAAACAGAAACAAAATGGGAACGATTTCTCAGTACTCCTGGAAAAGTAAGTTTTAAGTTTGTGTAATGTTTGTGTCATCAAGCATATCAGTGAAACACTCTGAATACCTTTTGGCGGCAAAACTTCAGTCAAATTGGAGGGAGTTTGGGCTAAATTACTAGCTCTATAGGCGGGGATGTAGCTCAGTCGGTAGCGCGCTGGATGTGTATCCAGTTGGCCGCTGTCAGCGTGAGTTCGTCCCCACGTTCGGCGAGAGATTTATTTCTCAGAGTCAACTTCGTGTGCAGACTCTCCTCGGTGTCCGAACACCCCCGTGTGTACACACAAGCACAAGACCAAGTGCGCACGAAAAAGATCCTGTAATCCATGTCAGAGTTCGGTGGGTTATAGAAACACGAAAATACCCAGCATGCTTCCTCCGAAAGCGGCGTATGGCTGCCTAAATGGCGGGGTAAAAACGGTCATACACGTAAAAGCCGTGGGAGTTTCAGCCCATGAACAAACAAACAAACTAGCTCTATGAAATTGTGCAATGCTCAAGACAGAGGCTTGCAAGAGCGTACAAGGAGACAACAGTCAGACTTTGTCGAAAACAGTTCTCTACAACTTTGATCTGCAGCCATTGAACGTTTAGCTATAAATAGCTCAGTGCCTAAGGCCGGCAGACAACTCTGCAGAGCAGCTGCTATGAAAGGGAGACTACTCCTGCGTCACCCGGTCACATTTGTGAGAGTTCTTCCGTCGTTGTCCACTTTCACTTCTCGCTGTGTCTCTTTGTCATTTTTCATTTGTCATTGTCTTTGATGTCTCTATCCTTTTGATTAAAGTTGCTGATTCTAATGTTTGATATTTTTTTCTTGCTGTTTCAAGGTACTGAACTTGTCAAATCCAAGTGCACGGAGCCCCTGGGGCTTTTAGTCATACCTCAGGCAGCTATCCGTTAGAAGAACTACCAAGTTTCATTCACTTGCACCCAAAGAGTCAAGAACTGCGATTTTTTTAC
>NW_027128092.1:0-27500 GCF_037325665.1 Littorina saxatilis
ATATAGAATACATGGCATGGATATGCGTACTGAGTCAAATTAACAAAAACGACCAGATTTACAGATAAACGATTGGACACTGTAACCAGTTGACAGTAATGAAACCATATATTACGGTCTCCTTCCGGCAGCAGTCCCAAAATGTTGACTTGTTTTGACCTTAGAACGATGTCTTTATCATAACTGTAAAGAACAGAACGGAGATCACTGTCGAACTCGGCCAATCTGCAATCATTTTCGTCTCGCGAACACTGATCTCAAATTTAGATCAGTGCTCGCGAAAACCATATGGGAGATAACTCTGTATTTTTGTTTTGATAGATTCGCGTAGGACTGTAGCGTTCGGTCAGGGAGAGAATGAGCCGAACTCATTTTGACCTGAGTTCAGGATGACTTGACATTATGCACACAATACGCTAACGAATGCGGTAGCCAAGAATAAACCATTCAAGCGCCTGTATGGTTAACAAGTGCTAATTAGCCACGCAAGAGTCATGTATGGGTCATACAATGGTGTATAAGGCCCTACAAAGTAAGGGAAAGTCGCCAATCCCGGAACAGTCGACCAACTTGGAACACCTCAATAATTATGCGATCAACGGGGAACAATTCATGAACAATTGTTTTGCAGAAATGTCTAGTGACATTCCTTGATATTATTCCTGCAAAAAAAATGACTACCACGGCAAAACAAAAAAAATGGTACGTTTTTCAAACTTTTCTTCCTTCTTCTTCTTATTTCTACCGTCTACAATTCGTATTATTATTCTTTATCTACATTCGTTCACGTAAAATGTTGATTGCTGTGATAAACCTTCATAGATTTGCAATAACTTGAACGGAAAAAAAGATTTGAAACGTCACGTGTATCCAACAGAAAAACGCGAAATCCATGCAGGTGCCATGCGGCAATGATGGAACACATAAGAGAGGCAAACATGGAACAGTGTTCCAGCTTTGCTGCATTCTGTTCCATCTTACCCTCATGAAGCAATAAACAGAACACTGCTGTTTTATTCACGTGTTCAATTATCTTTTCGGTTTTGTTGTGTTTTTCCTTTCTATAAGTTTTATTGAATGATTGATTGATTTGTTTGACAGTATTATGAGACCCGAACGGCGGTGGTTATCAGAAGAAATGGGCTGCGCTTTGTCGGCAGTGAAAAACGGAGATATGGGTTTGCGTTGCGCATCAAGAGCATATGGTGTTACTGTCACAACTCTTAAAAGTCATTTAGAAGGAAACAAACAAATTTGCAAAAGAAGAAGTAAAGTTCACAGGAAGACCTTATACGTTAACACCAGAGATAGAACAAGAACTAATCAATAGCATTCTTGAAGCTGAAATAAATTTGCCAACGTCACCCCCATCGTTGTTTTGTACACTGTACATGGAGATTCTGGTCATTATGATTGCTTGGTGTCAGCAGCAAATGTAAGCTTACCTGCTGCTGATGTCCTGCAACGCACAACCACAAGCTCGTCGAAGAGATCATCACGAAAAAAACAATCTTCTCCTTACAAGAAAAAGCTGGAGATTTCACTTGCAAAAAGGCGTGCAGGTCAACAGAAAAGAGGAAAGAATGAAGCTACAAAATCTTCTGCTCAGAGAAACAAGAGGGGAATATTTTCTGATCAGAGGGAAAAAAGGAGAACATTCTTGACGATGCGCGCGTTCTATCCCGGGGGAAAGCACTTGGTACTGCTTCATGTGTGGCATCAACTCCCCTGAGAACATGATACAGTGCCAGAGGTGCACACAGTGGGCACACGAGGACTGCGCTGACAGCAGCGGACAAAAGGACTTCGAAATCTGTACTTAGCAATTTGTGTGTGTCTGCAAAATCAGTTCTTAAATCTGTTCTTAGTTATTTGCTTTGAGACTTTATGCGTAATGATTTTTACATTTAGTCAATTGGGCAGGTAGCCCTTTTATATCTATTTGTCAACAGAAGAGGGGTACAAATGAAGCTGCGAAATTTCGTGGTACTGCTTCATGTGTGGCACCAACTCCCCTGAGGATATGTTATAGTGCCAGAAGTGCACACAGTAATCACACGATGACTGCGCTGACAAAGGACATTGTCTGCGAAATCGGTTCTTTGCCTATTTTTTCCTTTTTTTTTGAGGTTTTGTTTTTCAGTCCTTTTTAGACCTAGCCCTTATTTATCTTTTTGTTTTACATTTAAGGCTTAAATTGTTATCCGATTTGTTATTTCCTTGGTAAAAATCAAAATATGATGTTGAAAAAAAGACATTTACATAAATTGGCTTAATCAAAATGTTATGACGTATTTATTTATCTTGTGTGTGTGGTAAAGTGTGCTTGTTTGTGTGTGAATGAGAGTGTGTGGGTGTATATGTGTATAAGTGTGTGTGTGAGACACAGACAGAGCTAGAAAGAGAGTCAGGGTGTGTTTGTATGTGTTCCGAGTTTGACAACACAGTGTTCCACTTTACACACCCATGCGTCCAACCTGGAACAAATGCAGACATTTTTATTATGATCAGTCTGATGAGTTGCGTGACTTTTATTTTATTTTTTGTGGTTCGTTTATTTACTGATAGAGTCTAGTATGTGACAATATAAAGAACGCTTTGCAATATCCATTTTTTTGTCTGGTACGGCTGTTTCTCCTTAACTGTTCCAGGTTTAGCGACTTTCCCCTATATCTCATCGGGTTCCTGTGACTTTTTCCGTGCAAAGCTTAACTCATTCTGTAAATCTCCTGTGAGGCGGAGTGGGGCTTTAAACAGGTGCTGTCAAGATCAACATAAAACAATATTACTCTGACAAAAATGCTGACTTAAAAAAAAATGTTGGTATTAATTTGAAACAAAGTAGAGTAGGAATCGTAGATAATTGGGCATTAAATTATAACAACGATGTAAACAGAATTTTTTTTTAAAGCCGGGGAAGGGTTGTGGGGGGATGATGCTTTAATTACTTTCTATTTCAATTTGTCTGCAGTAGCAATAATTTGTGTCAAAACGATATCTCACCATATCAAATGAAATAATGTCAACACGTACTAAAGTCTTTCAAGGACACACAAAATTACTTCACTTTGTTTATCAGTTATTACCTTGAAGAAGAGAAATTAAACTCGCTGCATACTTTGCAATTTATTGCAGACAATAAATGAACCATTTTTTCTTATAATCTTTGAACTCGTAGTGTAAAAAAGGAATCTTACTGTTGTTGTTTTCAAACCACTTGTAATGCTGTTAGAGAGAGAGAGAGAGAGAGAGAGAGAGAGAGAGAGAGAGAGAGAGAGAGAGAGGAGAGAGAGAGAGAGAGAGAGAGAGAGAGAGAGAGAGAGAGAGAGAGAGAGAGAGGAGAGAGAGAGAGAGAGAGAGAGAGAGAAACTGAAACTGAACTTTATTACCAAAGGATAGAGTTCAGTTTTAGTGTCAGTTTAAGAGAGAGACAAGACAAGACAAGACAAAATCTGTATTATCGAGGGTAATGAATAAGCAAGAATATTGCTTTTTTACGTCCAGCCCTCGCTCTAATATAGGGTCAACAAGAACAGAAAACAATACAATCAAAGAACTATCACATCAAACTTAACACATTATAACGGTATATACAGATACAAATTTAAAAATAAATTGTCATACTGCATTTTAAGTACAATTGTCAATGATAAAAAATGTCAATTTTTAACATAGCAATTTAGATCTGAATATTATTATAATTTTGTTTAACATGCACATACATTTTAAATGAATTGATGAAACATTCAGCACATGTTTAGTGTGACATATATATATTTTTTTTAAGCTGTATGTGTTTGTTTTATGTTTAAGAAAAATAGGCAGTGAGTTCCATAGGACCGCACCTGAATAAAGGCTTGATTTGAAAAGGTCAATACGTGGAGTCGGTGTTGTGAATTTTAGTCTGTTCAGTGTTATAGTTTAAAATAGAATTATCACGTAATGACTAATGTCTCCGGTGCATACCCTGACATCATTTTATGCATTATAACACCTTTATTATACATTAATCTTTTTTGAAATGGTAATACTTGCACATTTTTATAATCAGATTCGGAAGGAGTGTGATTTGTTAGCATAATAAGCTTAAGTGCTCTTCTGTGAAGATTGGCTAAAGGTTTCAAAACATTAGCACTTGCACAATCCCATACAGTGGATGCATAATCAATATTTGACAAGATGTGATTGTAAAAAAAAGATCTTTCGCAAGTGGAGATTCAAGAAGTGTGTAATTTATGATAAATTATATACTTTTTGGGAAGCAATCTTACAGATGTAATCAATATGGTCATCCCATGACAAATTATTATCAATCTTTACACCAAGGACTTTATGGTGAGACACTTCTTCCAATACTTGATTTTTAATATGAAGGGGTGGAATGCTCGATAAAAGATTTTGTCGTTTCTGTCTTGTTGTTATGAGCATAAATTTTGTTTTTGTATGGTTAAGAGACATATGGTTTAACTCTGACCAATTCAGTAGTGCATTAATGCTTTCTTGGAGAGTTTTTAATAAATAATCTAAGGAATTTCTTTCTTTATTTGGTGTTTAACGTCGTTTTCAACCACGAAGGTTATATCGCGACGGGGAAAGGGGGGGGGGGGGAGAGATTTGGATAGAGCCACTTGTTAATTGTTTCTTGTTCACAAAAGCACTAATCAAAAAATTGCTCCAGGGGCTTGCAACGTAGTACAATATATTACCTTACTGGGAGAATGCAAGTTTCCAGTACAAAGGACTTAACATTTCTTACATACTGCTTGACTAAAATCTTTACAAACATTGACTATATTCTATACAAGAAACACTTAACAAGGGTAAAAGGAGAATCCGTTAGTCGCCTCTTACGACATGCTGGGGAGCATCGGGTAAATTCTTCCCCCTAACCCGCGGGGGTGATCTAAGGAATGGTGACTAGAATGTATATTAGTATCATCTGCAAACAACTCGCAGTTATTACGTATGTAAAGTGGTAAATCATTAACATAAATAGAGAACAATAATGGGCCTAAAACAGATCCCTGTGGGACCCCATATTTCAAAGTACTTTCATTTGAATATGACGCATTAGTAAATGTAATTTGTTTTTTATTTAAAGAAAAGATTTAAGAATATTAATGGTAGTGCATTGCATGCCATATATTGACAATTTTCTGATGAGAAGAGAATGATCAATAACATCGAATGTCTTTGCAAAATCCACAAACAGTGCTGCAGAAAATTTATTGGAATGTATGTTGGTCAGCCATTGATCAATCAGATTTATAAGAGCAGTATGACATGAGTGCTTTTTGCAAAAACCAGATTGTTTTGGATGGAATAAATTGTTTTTATCAAAGAGAGAGAGAGAGAGAGAGAGAGAGAGAGAGAGAGAGAGAGAGAGAGAGAGAGAGAGAGAGAGAGAGAGAGAGTGAGTGAGATTAAACAAATGCATTCAATGATATGATATCCAAGGACCCAGAGAACACGCAAAATAATGAGCACACGTCAGCCATCCAGAGAGAAAACTTACAGAAATGTAGCTGGCGTTGACGAAGTCTGTGGATGTTCCTTCACTGTAGCCGTCTGCCAGAACAACCCTCAAATGGTCGTCTTATAAAAAGATTAAAAAACAGAATAAAATCCCAATCCACAAATGTATAATAATCCAGGCCATTGTGTATTACCTGTACTGTTGACTACTGTGGGTGGGTGGGGTTGTTTTTGTTAACATCGTTATTAACAGGCCAGGTTCGCTAAGTCCGACTGTATGATTTGTTCAAACACACGGCTCATTATGAACGCTTTTATCATGTCACTGCATGAGGGAATTTCCATGAGGGTAACCTCACTGGACTGTAAATCCAATCCAATCCAATCCAATCATATTTTTGTCTGTGCCACTACGTGCATTGAATACCCCCTCTCTCTCTCTCTCTCTCTCTCTCTCTCTCTCTCTCTCTCTCTCTCTCTCCCTCTCTCTTTCTCTCACTTTCTCTCTCTCATTCTCTCTCATTCTCTCTCTCTCTTTCTCTCTCTCTCATTCTCTCTCTCTCTCTCTGTCTCTCTCTCTCTCTCTCTCTCTCTCTCTCTCTCTCTCTCTCTCTCTCTCTCTCTGTCTTTTTATTTTCTCTCTTTATTAATGAGTTAGCACTTGAGATAATTGAGAATGGAAGACATGGTGCCACATTTACTGATGATTATTTGGAATTGTTTATTCTTTTGCTTGCTGATGATTTATTGTTGTTATCAGAGACAGTTGTGGGTCTACAGACTCAGTTAAATAATTTACGCAGGACAGTGTCTTCTCTTCATTTAAAGGTAAACATGAGTAAAAGTAACATTATTGTGTTTAGGAAGGGTGGATATTTGAGTGCAAGGGAAAGATGGACATATGGGGGTGATATATTACCTGTTGTAAACGTGTATAAGTATTTAGGAATATTGTTTTCAACTCGACTTAGTTTTACTGCTGCCTGTTGCGATCTCTCAAGCCGGGCCAAAAATGCTCTGATGTGTATTATACAAAGATTATCTGTGCTTAATAATAATAATTTGAATGTTTTTTTGAAGTTGTTTGATTCCCAAGTACAACCAATAGTACAGTATGGTGCTGAGATATGGGGACTGGATAAGGCTGCTCTGCAGTGTGAAAAAGTCCATTTATTTGCACTGAAGAAGTTCTTAGGAGTTCGAATGCGAACACCTAATGATCTTGTATATGAAGAGACAAACAGATATCCGATATATTTGAATTCTATTTTAAGATGCATTAGCTACTGGTTGAAATTGTTAAAGATGGAGGCGCACAGACTTCCTCGTAAATCCTATGAAATGTTGTATAAAATGGATGAAAGTGGTAAAACGAACTGGGCCTCAGGTGTCCGTTGTAAATTGTATGAGTACGGTTTTGGTTTTGTGTGGTGGAATCAGGGCGTTGTTAATGAAAAATATTTTTTGCGTGTTTTTAGGGAAAGGTTGGTCGATTGCAGATGGCAAGAGTGGGATTATCATATACAAAATAGTGATAGATTTGCTGTTTATCGGACATTTTGTACTGTACATGACATTAAACCCTATCTTTTGTCGAATATGGATAGGCATTTAAAGTTTATTATGACCAGGTTTCGATTCGGCATTTCAGAAATTGCAGTGCATGCTTATCGATATAGAAAACATAATGCCGATGATTTGATGTGTCCTCTTTGTAAACAAAACCAAGAAGATGAAGTCCATTTTGTTTTGTGTTGTCCATACTATAACAAATTAAGAGAAAATTTGATCCCATTTAAATATTATAAGAACCCAAGCATTTTCCGACTCAGCTTGCTTTTAGCATCACCTCAAGAAACTGTTGTCCGAAATGTATCCCTGTATTTGTATAAAGCCTTTAAATTAAGAGATGTTGTAACCTCCTAGTTAAATGCCGTATAATGTATGTGTTGTGCGATTATTATGTTGTACCTTTTTTGTGTGCACCTGTTGAGTTTAATTTATATGCAATGTGAACCGTTTGTTCACACCCCTTCATAAGGGGCTATGGCCTATTGAATAAACTATCTGCGTCTCTCTGTCTGTCTCAGAGTAATATACTTACATGGGATAATTTGAGCAAATCGGTTCTTTTTGAAGTTGATTTTCTCATTGCCCACACTGATGGGGGCATCCTCATCCGTTTTCGCAATGGACTGAAAATAACGAGAACTCGCTGTTTTAAGTTCTCGACCTTCTATCAAAGCACGCACAGTAACAGTAATAATGTGTTATCCAGTTTGCGAACGAGAGAGAGAGAGAGAGAGAGAGAGAGAGAGAGAGAGAGAGAGAGAGAGAGAGAGAGAGAGCAGGCTACTGTGACATATAAACGTCCTTGACTTACCACTGTCCTAAGCGTTTTCGGTGTACAGTGTACGCACGTGCAGTGTCTGAAGTCAATGCGCGAACTAACACAACCGGATGTCAGTTTCGAAACGACCTGTCAATCAATTCAAATGTATCGCATTGCGGCAAATTTTACAGTTGGTTGTTGCGAGCAAGGTTATCTTGGGTATCCATCAAGGAAGCCGATGATGGCGGAAAGGGAACATTACCGCGTAATTCTCGTGGACATAACCAGTGAAATGAAACAAACAGCAAGTGACGGATACAGACAGTCTTCTTGTTAAAGCAGAGTGACAATTGGAGCACACAAACGGCAAGGTACCGACCGACAGGCACGAGACACAAGGGTTGAGTATTGTGATGTTAAAAAGTTCGGCTTTTGGCAGGACGCCAACCGGATTTCTGTCAAAATAAACTCCAGACTGAGTGTTTCCAAGCAACATTATTTGAAGCAGAACAGCATCTCAGTTGTTTGCAAGTGAAGCAAATTTGTGGTAATTATGATAGATTGTAACCCAAAATTCGATTGATTCCAGAACGCACCAAGATGCGAGGAATCAGTGTTGTACATTAAAATACTCTTTTTTTTTTAACGAATTAGACCGCATTAGTGGGATGTTGGGTACTGAGTAAAGTTTGATTACCAGTAATCGGGAAGGGAGTGTAGAAATACTAGATAGACAGTATGGATCTTGTGCGACATAAAGAAGGCCGGCTGGTATCCTACCTAGCATCGTGTAATTGTGTGATGTTTTGCTCTTTTGATAAAAATATTGCTGTAATTTCTCATACATACATTTTATATTTCATATTTTACATATACACAGCTCATGCTCGTTGACCTCCGTTAGTGCCAATCGAACCATACAAGGATGAAGGTGACATTAATCAGCTACTTTATTACTTACCCGAAATTCTTCACGAAGCTGTTCAGAAGCCAGCTTGTCCACCAGGTACTTCTGCACCCTGTCAAGTTCTGGCTTGGAGGCCTTGAACATGGCATACACGTTGCCAACGTTACCGTACACCGGCGCTTCGTCATCGAGTGCACCCTCGTCGTCTTCTTCAGTTGACTGTGGTTCTGGAGCCGTATCACTTGTTTGGGTTAGTTCAGCTTGTCTTGGCGGGTTTGTTGTCGTAGCTGGTATTGACTGGGCGGTGGTAGTGGGGGCGTTGGCGTAGATGTGTTGGCTATCCTCGGCATTGCTGTTCTCGGTTTTTGTCTTCTTTGGTTGGATGAACGGTTTGACGGCTACACTCGGTTTGGCTGTGCGTTTTACTGGAGTTTCTGTCGAGAAAAAGACATGGGGAAGTAGCAAAACATTCTTATGGAAAATAATCGCTTTTGCTGGGAGATAAGTTTGCATCGACGAGTGTGCAACATCCGTTGGCAAAACAGAATTATTTGAATAAGCAGACTTACACAATCTGGAGCGGAGTGGCGCAGTGGTTAGAGCGCTTGCCTCTCACGCTGGAGGTCGTGGTTCGTCCCCCACTCGGGGACAAATACAAATACCCGATTTTTCCGAGCGCTCTCCAGTCCACCCAGCTGGAAATGGGTACCTGACCCTATTCAGGGCCGGGGAAGGCAAAGGCAGCGAGGGAGAGGAGATGGGCACCGCCCTCATAAAAAGCTGGCCCCCAGAAAAGTGGAGATCTCTAACATCTCTCTCCCCTACGACCAGATGGTTATGGGAATACCTTTACCTTTACCTTACACAATCTAGCAAAGTAGCAGTTGGTTCACCTTGAAGCGAAGTTAATGGGAGTTCCGTAATGCCTCTTCCATGTTCAGACTGCAAACTCGTGGGTGGTGAGCCCGAACTTTGCTCCTTCTGTTTCCGCTTGCGTCTGTAAAACAAACAAAAAACACACAAAAATTAACTCATTGCGTGCACTGTATCCTAGCTTACATGTTTTGCACTTGTTCTCGGCCGTAATACCGATGAAAACGACAGAGAGACATATATATTATGTGTAATGTTTAACATCATTACCTAAGTCTATGGTGATACGACACGTGTCTTATTGTCGATCTTAACTGATGTCTACGCTAACTCCAAAGACTTAACAAACACTCTGTAACAGGAATCAATGTATGTGACTGTTCGCGTACATTTAGGGTTGTTTCGCCTGATCAGACATCGCTATTATCGTATAAATGATGCGTCGGAAAACCGTACAAACATGATACCGAACAGAAGTTTTTCTTCTACGTCACCAACCGCATTTGCACTGAATGACAAAGGATGGGTATGGGTATAAAGCAACACTAACAAATCTGGTGCACATTACAGGCTCATAAAAAGTAAAAGCACTATGTACCTGACAACAAGTACACCAATGACAACAGCAGCAACGACCACCGCCACAGCACCAATGGCGCCCCCAATGACACCTCCTTGGTTGGAATTTTGGTCGGGATCGTCCTGGCTCTGTTCTGAGGCTGTGGACGTGTAATTATTCAGAGGACTGACAACCGATATATGCATTAAACATTCGTATGCTCTCCCTCTCTCTTTCTTTCTCTCTCTCTCTCTCTCTCTCTCTCTCTCTCTCTCTCTCTCTCTCTCTCTCTCTCTCTCTCTCTCTCTCTTTCTCTCTCTCTCTTTCAATCAACTTTCACTAACGTATAACGTTTTCTGCAGAATGTCCAAAGCACTAGAGAGTTAGATACACACACATATAATATGCTTACAAGGAGATTGTCTCTAAATACTATTACAACGCCGAAGATTGTCTTTCAGTCTTACAACACTCCGTGATTAAACAATTTGGTAGTATTTACGCTTGCACATTGGCAGACTGAAACCGCCCAGACAGGCTTCACAGGTTCCGTTGAAGAAGTCGCAAGGTCTGGAGTTGCTGCATTGGCCACACTGCTCCTTGCAGTCCTTGCCGTATCTGTTGGCCTCGCACGCTGTAATGCGTGAACGAAAATTACGTTATGAACAATCGAGGAGACGCCTAGCATTTAAATAGTGTTTGATAAGTTATAATTAATCTTTTTTTTTCCAACCGGAAGACAATACTTATTGCGTGGTGGGATCGCTCAACAGACAATTTGATCTTGTGGCGGCGGTTTCTTATCTTTCTTGTGAAACTACGGTACCGAGTCTTTTCTCAACTGTTTTTTTTAAGCAGAGGGAGTTTAATTGGTATTCCTTCTGTTTTAAAAGTGAATATACTTGCTTTTCTGATACCAGGAAATAACATTGCACGGAATATGTTTTGTTGTTGTAATGTTATCAGCACATTCGCTCAAGAAGCAATCGTTTACAAAATAAACAGGGGCACGTACTCGTGTTGCAGTACGGTGGTTGATACCCAGCCGGACATCCGTTAGGACAGTGTCCAGTGACCTTGCCACAGACATCGTTGTCCGCACACTGGCCACACCGTTCTCTGCATTCATTGCCATGGTAACCGTCCATACACTCTGAATATCACAAAGAGTTCACAAGATGATTCTGCTCAAGCAAACATTTCTTGGAAATTTACTCTTTGTAGAATGATAGTGTCTTACAAATAATTCTTGTTACTTCTGGTATTACTTAGAAAAATTGCAAGTGCGAATTTCATGCTATTTTTCCTAGGTATTGTTTTCATTGCGTTGTACGTTTGCATTTTGTCATGACATTTGCGTTCGCACAGGTAATCTAAAATTCACTTTGTGACTTACAAAACATCCGTATCGACATTTCATTTAACATGTATTTAATCACAGGGATTTTTCTCGATTCTCTCCTTTTTTCCGCTATCCCTCATTCCCCCTCTCTCTCTCTCTCTCTCTTTTTTTTCTCTCTCGCGGGCGCTCTCTCGCTCTTAAGAACTTATTGAGAAAGCTGCATAAATGCGGCTCTTTGCTTTCCCCAGACATTCATTTTGGTCAGCGATCAAACGTTTAGAAGAATGTATGCAGACGTGCTCAGTACCTGTGCACAGTGGAATAGAGTAATTCCCATCACAGGCATGACAGGAACCGTTGAAGACGTCACAGGCAGCAGAGTTCTCACACCGACCACACTGTTCTCTGCAGTTCTCGCCGTATGTCTTGTTTTGGCACTCTGAGAATAAAAATACAATAACTAAGAGCAAGCTGTACTGAGATTGGTTGATAAGCTACAGATAACTTATCCGCAAACAGGATAGCAGTAGCTTGAGTTAAGATCACTGTATCCACTTTCATGTAGCCCAAAACAGGACTTTCATTCACAACATTGTGGAGAGTGCACATGGTTATGCCTTTTCGGCTTACCGACCAACTTCTTTTGGGAAATATTATTTAGGAACTCTAGCAGCCCCGTCAAGTTCGGTCAATGATTCAAATGACTTGACACTATTGTGTTAATATGTCAACTTTTCAATCAATCAATCAATCAATGAAGCTTATATCGCGCATATTCCGTGGGTACAGTTCTAGGCGCTCTGCAGTGATGCCGTGTGAGATGAAATTTTATACGGCCAGTAGATTGCAGCCATGTCGGCGCATAATTACCTTTCACGGCCTTATTCCAAGTCACACGGGTATGGTAGACAATTATTAACTGTGCCTAAGCAATTTTGCCAGGAAAGACCCTTTTGTCAATCGTGGGATCTTTAACGTGCACACCCAATGTAGTATACACGGGGGGTGGTTCGGACACCGAAGAGAGTCTGCACACAAAGTTGACTCTGTGAAATAAATTTCCGCCGAACCTGGGATCGAACTCGCGCTGACAGTGGCCAACTGAATACAAATCCAGCGCGCTACCAACTGAGCTATATCCCCGCCCCTTGGTAAACTTTTGCCAAGGTTTACGTTCCTGTTTATGCTTTCTTGATCTGTGCTCAATGCAAGGCCTGGCTCGCATTACGATCTTTGATTTTGAGACAATGACAAAAGGTGACGTTTTCATGTCAGTATGTCCCAAATGACATCACCAGTACATTTTTCATTCTATCTAATCTGTTTTCGTTCTATTTTTTCTAATAACATGCGTTAACAATTGATTGCCAACTGGAATGGAAGAGCACAAAAAGTGTAACTTGATATGTAGTTTCTCTAGAGGGAAAAACATCTTCCACTTTCATGTCAGTGTGTCCCATGCAACATACATTTGCCAAACAGCTATGTGTAAGTAGATTATTTGTTAGTGGTAAAGAAAATACTGATCAACAATCAAAGTCAGTTTTCACATTCATGTTCTACCTATTTCTTATTTGTTTATTCTTTTGGCAATGGTGAAATGTCAGCAATCGTGTGTCATTCGGGACAGTAGACATGACACCTGACCTTTTGTCACTGTCTCTTTTGCTTTGTTGTACACTCAGAGATTTTGATAGGTGTTGCGTTTGTCAATGTGACATAAAAACATCCTGACAACTAACAATACACTCCCTCGTAAAACCGTTCGTTAATTGCTCGAAGTCTACTTCACGAAGCTCGCTGCACGAACCTTTGACACTACGTTTTGGGTGAAAAGACGTAGAACTCTATTTAGGACGGCCTTTACGATGGCTCACCTTGCTTACAGAGTGGTAGTTCATACCCGGGCTGACACACGCCAGGACAGTATCCAGTGGTCTTGTTGCACGCAGCGTTGTTTGAACACTGACCACACTCCACGCTGCAGTTCGCACCAAAGTAGCCGTCAACACACTCTGGGCATAGGGAAGGACACACTGTCGGTTAGTTATTGCTTTCGTGGATTTGAAAAGCAAGTCAAATAAACACACGAACTAATATGTCGAGTAAATATAGAGCCTACCTCAAAGAGCCTTGCATAAGTTTACGTGAATACTGCATAAGATGTACTATGAATTTAACTGGATTTACAACGGACAGAAGAAGTCGTGGTCCATCTTCGTGTAACCACATGTACAAAACACTCCAATCACATTTTGGGGCAAAGCCAGTCCAACGGGATTGATTTCGGGCATAATTAATAACCCTATCAAAATCTGCCATGTGCATGCAACGGTTCACTTGAGCATACAAGGACACAACGGCAGCCAGACTCGATCGCAGACAGCTTTTCAAATCTTGACGGGTTTGCTGTCTGCCGACGTATAAGAAACGTACAGCTGTTATAAATAATCGGCGAAAAACTCTGTCAGTAAAGTTCAGCTGCTGTGAAAAGGTGTCGCATAAAAACAAAGTGGAGTATTAAATCTAACGTTTAGCTATTAGCATAAGTATACTTACAGATGTTAAGATATTTTCCCTACCTTTGCACAATGGAAGAGCAAACTTCCCCTCGCAAGCCTGACAGGAACCGTTGAAGACGTTACAGGCAGCAGAGTTCTCACACCGACCACACTGTTCTCTGCAGTTGTCACCGTATGTCTTGTTCTCACACGCTATGAAGACATAGCATCATTGATTTAAAGTTCGCAATTACAATATTCAAATCACCACATAGAAATATAAACCAAAGAAAGCCAAAATTACAAAATTCATCGCTATCAATTGCCTGAAAGATGAAGTGGGACAGGTACTACTTCAATAACGATTATAACCAACGTAAATATTGAACGTCTCATCTTGGAAGCTTCCTCTCTGTTGAAGAATTATTGTCTTTCTTTCTTTCTTTTTTGAGTGTGTGTATGGTGGTATTAATTAGGAAGAAATTCATGTCCCAAATGCAAAGTGTACCTGGTTTATCGCTCTTCCACTCTCTCTCTCTCTCTCTCTCTCTCTCTCTCTCTCTCTCTCTCTCTCTCTCTCTCTCTCTCTCTCTCTCTCTCTCTCTCTCTCTCTCTCTCTCTCTCTCTCTCTCTCTCTCTCTCTCTCTCTCTCTCTCTCTCTCTCTATCTATCTTAACTCCGTTTTAACTCGTTACATACGTGTGATGCACAAGGGCGGTTGATATCCAGCTTCACATCCATCAGGGCAATGTCCGTTAGTTCCGTTGCACCCGTCACCCCGTACGCACTGACCACACATCTCTGAACACGAAGCACCGTAATAGCCAGCCATACAACCTGCGAACAGACACCGAATGGAAGAAATCGTTCATTCAAATACAGTGTGTGTTGTTTTGCTGAATCAAAAATAGCACAAAGGATATAAATCATTGTTCCATTGCACCAAGAGAAACTTGACCCAAATTGTTACGAGAGACAGACAAGTAGATAGACATAGAGATAGACAGAGAGATAGACAGAGAGAAGGGGGTAGTTGTAAGGGTTGACGGAAAAAGGAAAAGAGAGAAACACTGACTTTCTGATGGTGTGTTGCCTTTAGTTAAGTAATGCCTAACATACACTCCTATGTAATTGATAACAAGCTACTTTCCATGTAATATTTTAGATATTACTTCTGGGCACATCTCCAGTCTCTAATTGCAGCGTATACTGCGTCGTCTGCCATTGACGTTATGCTTGTGCTTGAAAACAAAAATATATTCTATACCCCCCCATCCCCTCCCCCTCTGCCTTCCGCCTCCTCCCTTTTGCTGTGTAAGCGCAACCCTGATCACCAGCACACAAAAATGGAGAAAAAAACTCCCAACGACACCCCCCACCACCAGCTCCTCTTTATTGGCAGGCACCTGTGGCTTACACCTAAACCCATTTGATTCTGGAGCCTTCACACACACACACACACACACACACACACACACACACACACACACACACACACACACACACACCCACACACCCACACACACACACACACATACACACACACACAGAAAGCGAGAGAGAGAGAACAAGAACAAGAACATCATTTATTCTTCAGGCCTCTAGCCCCTAGAATAGGGTCGTTACAAACAAAAATACAAGTCAAAAATACCTACAGCGGCAAAGCAACACGAAGATACAAAACTAAACATATACAGCAACAAAGCGACAAAAATACAAAACTAAACATACGCGGTAAAGTAATACAGTCACAATCAGTCGTCTTGAGCTATGTTTTCAGTAAACTCCAGGCGAGTTTTTAGAGCAATAAACAAGTAAATGCTTAATCTACGAATATCAGATGACGAGCCGTTGCGGAGAATATTCACACAATTTAATGAGTTATATCTTGTATTTAGAAACTTAGCCCTGGCGTTTGCATACAATGGACAATCAAATACAAAGTGCTTTTCGTCTTCCACAACATCGCAAAGCTTGCATAGAATATTCCTGTCCCTTCCAAATGTTCTTCTAAAACACGAAGCTCCAATAGGCAACACACCCAGACGCAATTTGATCAAACAATCGCGGAAACATTTTTTGTCAATGAAATCAAAGTACTTCTCACTTTCAAAAACTGTTTTGAATAATCGGTAGTTTTGATAAATGTCATTACTTATAATGGAACCATTCCATTCCTGCAAATACATATCAGCCATTCTCTGTTTAAACAAAGAAATAAATGTTTTTTCACACCCCACCCCTTGTTGTAACCAAACATATCCAAACCCCGTGCTAAACAATGTATTCTTTACATGTGTTGCCCAGCATGTTTTACCTCGCTCGTCCAAGTTTTTTAACATTAAGTATGCCTGTCTGGGAATTCTGGATATATCTAGTGTCAACAGCTTCAACCAATATTTTATGCACCTTACTGCACTGTTGATGTACAAAGGGTAGCGTCCCAGTTCTCCATACACAAACTTGTTGGATACTTTAAGAGGAACACTTAAGAACCTTTTGCATGCAAGTGTGTGAACCTTTTCTATATTGTCCAATCTTTGGAGACCCCACATTTCGGAAGAGTACATTAATATGGATTGCACCTGGGAATCGAAAATTTTGAAAAAACAACTTTTGGAGATATCATTCAGTTTTCTAACGTGTCTAATACAGTCAATGCATGCTCGCCTTCCTTTCACCGCTAAAAAATCAACTCCCCTTTTCAAACTCATTTTTGTAGTAAACACAAAACCTAAATAATTATATTCATTAACAACCTCAAGCAATTTTCCATTCAAATACCATTTTTCATTCTTACCCAAAAACCCCCCTTTTCTAAATACCATACATTTAGTTTTATCAATGTTAATGTTTAGGTACAGTCTTTTACATGCATCGTTTAAAACATTAATCTGCCTTTGTAATCCCAGTGCTGTGTCAGAGAGGAGAGCTAGGTCGTCCGCAAAAAGTAAAATAAATAATTCGACAAGACCGGGCAAAAACTGAATGCCATGCATTCCACCGTTTTCCACAGAGTTAGCTATCTCGTTTATAAAAAGGGAAAAAATTTGTGGACTTAAAATACAACCTTGACGGACCCCTACTGGACACTCAAAAAAATCAGTCATTCTGTCTTCAATCCTCACACATGACAAAACATTTTGGTAAATGGCAACTATTGCTTTCATAAATTTTCCATTCATACCATACTGCATCAAAACGTCAAACAATGGTTCTCTTTGAACAGAATCAAATGCCTGGCGTAGATCCACAAAACATACATATAATTTACATCCTCTCTTTGCAAAACATTTATCAACAACAGCCTTTAATGTAAAGATATGATCCACGGTGGAATAACCACGCCTAAAACCAGCCTGAGATTCTGTTAGTTTTTTATGTTCTTCCGTCCATTTCACTAATCTCTTATTCAAGACAAAAGTATAACATTTACTGACTACACTAAGTAATGAAACCCCGCGGTAATTCGCAGTTAACTTGGGATCACCCTTTTTAAAGATTGGAACAATAATAGCTTTTGCCCATTCATCCGGATAAATGCCCTGGTCAAACAGGATATTAAATAGTTTTGTGAGGAAGCGCACAGCAGTATCAGCAACTAACTTTAACATTTCCGCTAGAACTTTATCGCTACCACATGCTTTTCCTTTTTTCAAATTTCTAATGGCTTCTAAAACCTCAGATTCTGTAATTACTGCATTCAAGTCGGCACATATATCATCGGTTGCTTCCCTTGCACCAGCCTGCCCACCCTCTCCCTCTCTCTCCGCTTGCCTTACAACGTCAACATTAAATAGCTGCTGAAAATGTTCAAACCACTGCGCATCAGTAACCTCCTTAGAAATCCCTGACTTTTTTCTTCCCGATAACTGCTTTACTTCCTTCCAAAATAATTTCCCATCTTTTCCCAAAGAAGCCAGATGTAAAGCTTTATTACGGCTATAGCTTATTTTCTTTGTTTTGGTTAACGTCTTATACTGTTTCCGTGCTTGTACATAAAGTTCGCGGTCTGTATCTGATTTACTAAGTCTATAATCAGTCAAGCGTTGCCGTGCAACAGTCTTCGCCGTATTACAATCATCGTCAAACCATAACGCAGGCCTACGCTGCTGTCCGCCTCCCACCAAAACCCTCTTTCTCATACACTCACTCGCTGACAACAATGCATCAGTAAACAATTTCAATGCTTCATCTAGAGAGAGAGAGAGAGAGAGAGAGAGAGAGAGAGAGAGAGAGAGAGAGAGAGAGAGAGAGAGTGAGTGAGAGAGAGAGATAGAGAGAGAGAAAGAGAGAGAGAGAGAGAAAGAGAGAGAAAGAGAGAGAGAAAGAGGGAGAGAAGTTTACTCAAAAGAACTCAAGAAATTACCGTTGGGACATATGCCAGAGTAGTTATCACAGGTAACGTTGCTGTGACAGTGACATGTCTGGTCACAGTTCTGACCAAACAGTCCTGGTCTACATACTGAAACATAAATAGTATTAATGAACAGGTATCTCGTATGTTACTGTATTTCCTTTATTAACAGCAATAAACAGATAGAAAGGGAGGATAGTACTCTTTTTCTTCTTCTTGTCGTTCGCAAGTACTTACAGTACTCTGTAGAATAACGCGCGAGTGTATCACAAATCTGTGAATGTTGTGTTATCAACTGTTATACAGCTAAAATCAGAATAGTATACAATGATCATAATTATTAATTAAATGAAACAAATATTGAACATGTCAAGAAACGAGAGGTAATTCCAAGTTCAGAACTTTGTACTGGACCTGTGATTAAATACTTTGATGCACAACCCTACGTTCAGATAAACTCAAATATCACTTTACAATTAACTTACAGTTAGCAATCACATCCAGCATTGTTGAGGTTATTTTTTGTGTCATTCAGCCATTCGGACATTTGGAACATAAGTGACAGCTTTTCCAAAAGACATCTTTAGAGTCACCTGTGAGTTTTTGTGTTGAGTCAGTTTTATAACATATGAAACGTTAAACATATTTTATCCTACATAGGTCAGAGAGACCACTCATGAGATAACAATTAATATTGTTCAAACCACACGTATGTTTATCATGTAAATGAGGTCGTGTCAAACTTGTCTGGCAGGGACCTGCATTTTGAAAGCTTATGATGCCAAAGTCACCGAGACAAACGTCATCATGGAAACACTTTTGCTCCTGATGTGTCCCTGGAAGCATCTTAAATTTGGACGCCTCGACTGCGGGACGTTTTGAGTAAAATACACGTATGTACAGTTTGTAGGATAACAAAAATACGACATGGCTTGCTGTGTCGTACCAGATTTACACGAGTTGCTTTTTCAAATATTGAAAAGCTCGCTTTCGCTCGCAGTTCAATATTTGTATAAAGCAACTCGTGTAAATCTGGTACGACACAGTAAGTCATGTAGTATTCTGTATGTTCTCTTAGCTGAAACTTCATCATGCGACACATCTCATATCTGAAGTGTTAACCATCTTAAACCGTTTTTGTTTTTTCATCGCAACATTACCTTTTTGTTCTTGTTTGTAATGAAAGAACAGTGCTATGTAAAGCGCAAACACCTCCTACTAGAGGCATGTCCGTTCCTATGTGCCATCGCGACGAACAGCTAACTCTGACAAGTATGTAAAACTTAAGTAAAGCATTGTTGAACGAAATCCAGCTTCTCCTTACCTGTGCACGATGGAAGATCAAAGTTTCCATCACAGGCCTGACAGGAACCGTTGAAGACGTTACAGTCAGTGGAGTTCTCACATCGTCCACACTGTTCTGTACAGTTGTCACCGTATGTCTTGTTCTCACATGCTGTTTAGAGATAGTATCTTAAAGGTATTATATTAAGCCAAGTATTCAAAGTAGAAAACAAGGAATGCCGTACATACAAAATATTCGCTTGAACAAATATGTTCTGATACTGCTGCTGCTATTTTCTGCTGCTCCTGCTGCTTTTACAACTTTAAAAACAGTTATGTTTGAAGATTACTTTTTCAGTGAACACTTACTTTTCAGATATACACTAAGTATACAGTCTTTTGATTTACCTTGAGACTCTCTCTCTCTCTCTTTCTCTCTCTCTCTCTCTCTCTCTCTCTCTCTCTCTCTCTCTCTCTCTCTCTCTCTCTCTCTCTCTCTCTCTCTCTCTCTCTCTCTCTCTCTCTCTCTCTCTCTCTCTCTCACTCATTTGTTTTTTCTCGTTACTTACTGTCATTGCACACGGGCGGCTGGTACCCTGCTTCACACCCACGTGGACAATGTCCGTTACCACCGTCACACACTTCCCCCTGTAGACACTGACCACACCTCTCTTTACACGAAGCTCCGTAGTAGCCGTCCATACAACCTGCGAACAGCACAGATTTAAAGAAACGGTTCATTTCCATGCATTATGGCTGTTGCGCTGAAGTCAAAAATGATATGACCTTGGTTTCAATAAAAACTGTGCGGAACGATATGACAGTGTTATGTATTGACGTTGACTGTCAATAGAGAGCGAGGAAGAGAGGTGAGGGCAAGCGAGGGAGTGAAACAGACTGAGAAAGAGAGAGAGAGAGAGAGAGAGAGAGAGAGAGACAGAGACAGAGAGAGAGAGAGAGAGAGAGAGAGAGAGAGAGAGAGCTAGGGAGAGATTTTCTTTATTTGGTGTTTAACGTCGTTTTCAACCACGAAGGTTATATCGCGACGGGGAAAGGCGGGAGATGGGATAGAGCCACTTGTCAATTGTTTCTTGTTCACAAAAGCACTAATCAAAAATTTGCTCCAGGGGCTTGCAACGTAGTACAATATATTACCTTACTGGGAGAATGCAAGTTTCCAGTACAAAGGACTTAACATTTCTTACATACTGCTTGACTAAAATCTTTACAAAAATTGACTATATTCTATACAAGAAACACTTAACAAGGGTAAAAGGAGAAACAGAATCCGTTAGTCGCCTCTTACGACATGCTGGGGAGCATCGGGTAAATTCTTCCCCTAACCCGCGGGAGAGAGAGAGGGAGAGAGAGAGAGAGAGAGAGAGAGAGAGAGAGAGAGAGAGAGAGAGAGAGAGAGAGAGAGAGAGAGAGGGAGAGAGAGAGAAAGAGAGGTCAGCAGAGGGATAGAGAGGGGGAGAGAGAGAGCGATAGAGGTGAGCTAGAGGAGGGAGAGAGAGAGAGAGAGAGAGAGAGAGGTCAGCAGAGGGATAGAGAGGGGGAGAGAGAGAGCGATAGAGGTGAGCTAGAGGAGGGAGAGAGAGAGAGAGGGAGAGAGAGAGAGAGAGGTCAGCAGAGGGATAGAGAGGGTGAGAGAGAGAGCGATAGAGGTGAGCTAGAGGAGGGAGAGAGAGAGAGAGAGAGAGAGAGAGGTCAGCAGAGGGATAGAGAGGGTGAGAGAGAGAGAGCGATAGAGGTGAGCTAGAGGAGGGAGGGAGAGAGAGAGAGAGAGAGAGAGAGGTCAGCAGAGGGATAGAGAGGGTGAGAGAGAGAGCGATAGAGGTGAGCTAGAGGAGGGAGAGAGAGAGAGAGAGAGAGAGAGAGAGGTCAGCAGAGGGATAGAGAGGGTGAGAGAGAGAGCGATAGAGGTGAGCTAGAGGAGGGAGGGAGAGAGAGAGAGAGAGAGAGAGGTCAGCAGAGGGATAGAGAGGGTGAGAGAGAGAGCGATAGAGGTGAGCTAGAGGAGGGAGGGAGAGAGAGAGAGAGAGGTCAGCAGAGGGATAGAGAGGGGGAGAGAGAGAGCGATAGAGGTGAGCTAGAGGAGGGAGGGAGAGAGAGAGAGAGAGAGGTCAGCAGAGGGATAGAGAGGGGGAGAGAGAGAGCGATAGAGGTGAGCTAGAGGAGGGAGAGAGAGAGAGACAGAGAGGTCAGCAGAGGGATAGAGAGGGGGAGAGAGAGAGCGATAGAGGTGAGCTAGAGGAGAGAGAGAGAGAGAGACAGAGAGAGGTCAGCAGAGGGATAGAGAGGGGGAGAGAGAGAGCGATAGAGGTGAGCTAGAGGAGGGAGAGAGAGAGAGAGAGAGAGAGGTCAGCAGAGGGATAGAGAGGGGGAGAGAGAGAGCGATAGAGGTGAGCTAGAGGAGGGAGAGAGAGAGAGAGAGAGAGAGAGAGAGAGAGGTCAGCAGAGGGATAGAGAGGGGGGGGAGAGAGAGCGATAGAGGTGAGCTAGAGGAGGGAGAGAGAGAGAGAGAGAGAGAGAGAGAGAGAGAGGTCAGCAGAGGGATAGAGAGGGGGAGAGAGAGAGCGATAGAGGTGAGCTAGAGGAGGGAGAGAGAGAGAGAGAGAGAGGTCAGCAGAGGGATAGAGAGGGGGAGAGAGAGAGCGATAGAGGTGAGCTAGAGGAGGGAGAGAGAGAGAGAGAGAGAGGCAGAGAGAGAGAGAGGTCAGCAGAGGGATAGAGAGGGGGAGAGAGAGAGCGATAGAGGTGAGCTAGAGGAGGGAGAGAGAGAGAGAGAGAGAGGCAGAGAGAGGTCAGCAGAGGGATAGAGAGGGGGAGAGAGAGAGCGATAGAGGTGAGCTAGAGGAGGGAGGGAGAGAGAGAGAGAGAGAGAGAGAGGTCAGCAGAGGGATAGAGAGGGTGAGAGAGAGAGAGAGCGATAGAGGTGAGCTAGAGGAGGGAGGGAGAGAGAGAGAGAGAGAGAGAGGTCAGCAGAGGGATAGAGAGGGGGAGAGAGAGAGCGATAGAGGTGAGCTAGAGGAGGGAGGGAGAGAGAGAGAGAGAGAGAGAGAGAGAGAGAGACAGAGAGAGGTCAGCAGAGGGATAGAGAGGGGGAGAGAGAGAGCGATAGAGGTGAGCTAGAGGAGGGAGGGAGAGAGAGAGAGAGAGAGAGAGAGAGAGAGAGACAGAGAGAGGTCAGCAGAGGGATAGAGAGGGGGAGAGAGAGAGCGATAGAGGTGAGCTAGAGGAGGGAGAGAGAGAGAGAGACAGAGAGAGGTCAGCAGAGGGATAGAGAGGGGGAGAGAGAGAGCGATAGAGGTGAGCTAGAGGAGGGAGAGAGAGAGAGAGACAGAGAGAGGTCAGCAGAGGGATAGAGAGGGGGAGAGAGAGAGCGATAGAGGTGAGCTAGAGGAGGGAGAGAGAGAGACAGAGAGAGGTCAGCAGAGGGATAGAGAGGGGGAGAGAGAGAGCGATAGAGGTGAGCTAGAGGAGGGAGGGAGTCGGAGTCGGAGTCGGAAATTTTATTTGTTAGGCCTCCGGCCCATAACAAGACTGGTGACACATTATACAAGCGAACAATGTTTAAAATAAGCAGAAAAAGCAACATTATGGACCTGCATCTTGCAACTGAGCATTTTCCAGCGAATCAGTGCGAAATCGTAGTGCTTTGTAAATATACGTTGCTAATTGTCTTACCACTTGGCCATTTGTTGAGGATAGTAATTGGCACATTCTAAACATGGATGGGTTCCGATAATACTTTGAGGCTATTAATTCAACTCTGATCTCATTATATGCGGGACAAACAAGTAAAAAATGTACTTCCGTCTCCAGTGTATCATCTGAGCACAAAGGGCAAAATCTGTCTACGTTATTCACATTGGGTTTATACTGTAAATAGTGGTTATTTAAGGGTGACATACCAAATCTGAAACGTGCTAACATTCTTCTCAAATGAACATTTCTTATCTGATACAAATAACCACTCATACACAAGGACTGCTTAAATAACGAATACACATTATAAAAAACGTGTGATTCAAGGGAACTATGCCAATCCTGTCTAAAGCAATCGACAAGTCTTTGGCGAAATTCTCTTACAAACGTGGAAATATCACCAACACCTTGTGCTTCCCACACTTCACCAAATCCATACTTGTACAAAACATTACGAACGTTACAAGCCCATGTCGTGTAATTTTGCCTTTGTATAGACAGTAGCATATTATACACTTTCTTGGGGTACCTGTTGCCATCCATCCGAGTTAATCGAAGCCAAAACTTCATACACTTTATGTGCGTTACCACAAACAGAGGATAACGTCCTGTTTCACCGTAAACTATATGCCTTGGTGACTTCGAATGGACACCGACAAACCTTTTAATGGCAGACAAATGTACTCTTTCAACAATTTGTTGATCAGCAGAGAGTCCCCAGACCTCCGAACCGTACGTCAAGATCGGTTGTATTTGACTGTCAAACAGTTTAAAAAATGTATCAGGAGAATATTCCCCAATACTCCAAAGAAGTTTGAGGATAGCTGATACTCCCTTTCTCGCGCGATCAGCAAGGTCGTTTAGAGTGTGGGAAAAAGAGATTCTTGTGGACATATAGACTCCTAAATATTTATACATGTTTACAACTTTCACTTCACTATCACCAAAGAACCATTTTTCTCGTAATGCTAGATGACCACCGTTTCTAAACACAACTATGTTCGATTTAGCCATATTTACGACTACCTCAAGCTTCTTTGAGGTGGTCAATAAAACATTTAGCTGGTTTTGCAAACCGATGACACTATCAGAGATTAAAACCACATCATCCGCAAACAACAAAATCAATAATTCGACTAAATCCGGTGACAGTTGAATACCGTGTCTTCCCTTTGCCATAATGTCTTTGGTTAATTCGTTAATAAACAATGAGAACAAAATCGGTGAGCAGTTTTCACCCTGTTTTAGGCCGACTGGACACATGAATACATCTGAAAGTTCACCTCCTGCTCGAACACACGTTTTCACTGTCGTATACATACTTTTAAGGGCTAAAACAATCTTTCCACACATGCCATTCTGATCCAGTACTTTCCATAGTTTATCCCTGTGAACAGAGTCAAACGCTTTCCGAAAATCTATAAAGGCTGCATACAGTTTTCTATGTCTCAACAACTGTTTCTGTACGATTCCAAACAGTGTAAATATGTGATCTACTGTAGAGTGATCTTGGCGAAAACCAGCTTGCTCCTCCCCAACAACTTCGTTCTCTTCTATCCAATCAGAAATACGTTTATTCAAAATAAAACTATATAATTTGCTGCATACATTCAACAACGAAACACCTCTATAATTATCCGGTGAATCAATATCTCCTTTCTTATGAATTGGGTGCAAAATCGAGTGTGACCATTCATCGGGAAACAAACCGTTGTCAAATAAATGATTAAAAAAATTGGTCAAAAAAGGCAAAAGTATATCAATACCATTCTTATAAAACTCGTTAATCAACCCATCTGGGCCAGCTGCCTTTCCATTTTTTAGCGCCCGGGCTGCACGCATTACCTCATCATGTGTGATCAATTGGTTTAAAGAGTCACAATTTCTCAGCTCTCCTTGCTCAAAACTTTGATCACCTTCATTACCTGGGGTATTTGTTTCCGCAGGTGGTACGGTACCAAAAACATCACGAAAATGCTCATACCACTGTTCCATCGATATGTTGCATTGTCCACCAAGAGATGGTCGCACTGAACGGACTGTTTCCCAAAACTTTTTAGGGTCCTTTAAATTTGCATGCAATGACTCAACCACAGAATCTTTATATAATTCCTTTTTTTGCCTCAACAACTCTTTATATTCTCTGCGCTTCTGAGAATACTGCAATCTGTCTTCATCTTCGTCCGAATGGCTAGCCCTGCGAAGGAGTTGCCAAACAACTTGACGGCTCTGCCTACATTCAAGATCAAACCAAATTCTTCTTTTTTCTGAGCCGACAAATATAACCTTTCTCATGCATTCTCCAGCATAAAACAAACTTTCATTAAACTTTGCAAGCGACTGGTTGACATCAATATCAATGAGCACCGTTGCTTCTTCAATAATACCTTTAACATGGTCGCTCTGCATGTGACAGTGAAACTCTGCACATTTCTCTTCGTTCCATTGGTATTTCGAACAAGAATATTGTTTACCATGGGTTTTGGGGTAACACACGCCATTCTTAGTGGCAATAAACAATTCCACCAATAAATGTTTGGTCTCAACCATGGGCACAACTTTTAAATGTTCGCAAAGTGAACGTAATTTTTGAGAAACAATAAAATAATCAATAACGCTGCTGCCACTTTGTGATATGTATGTGAAATTTCCAGGGAAGCCTGCTTTCTGTAATCCATTCAGAATCACTAGACCAAATTCTTCGCAAATGTTAAGAAGGTATCGGCCAAACGCATTCACAACTTTGTCCATGGAAACTCTCGGCATCTTAAGGTCATCAATGTCACTGACGCGGGCAGTAATGTCGGAAAGATCAGCAATCGGGTCTGTGTTTTTAACGTTCAGAGATGCAGTTCTTGAGTTCAAATCACCACAAATTATCATTGGCAGATCTCCACATTCCCTCACAGCTTCTAAAAGACTATCTTCAAGAAGTGAAACACCATTATATATATCTGTCTCTTCGTAATATGGGGCTGATTCTGGTGGGAGATAAGCACCGATTAGCAAACAGTCAGTGTCGATCCCCAAGACATGGTGAGACAACTTCAACACAATAATATTATCCGTTTCTATCTCAATCTGCTTAATGTACTTACACAACTCCTTTCTCACTAGAAACATAATTCCCCCCGATCGCCGCGCATGAATACTGTCTGACACTTTTACAGCTGGGGATGGGAAAATTACATGGGATTGACACTGTAATAACGAGTTCGGTACCAGTTCACTAAATGTTTCCGTGAAAAGGAGAATGTCGTACTTTAACAAGGTTGTGATATCTGTATCTCTCAAAAAGTTCCAGATGCCTTCGACATTAAGCGTAGCCAACGATAACGTTGTTTTAGAGTGTGTGGTGGTAGCATTAGCGCAAGGCACATCAGGGATGTGAGTGCGCTGTGTGGGTTCCTGGCATGCCTGAGATGCTGATGGATGTGCGGAAGGGCCTCGGCCTAACCCCTACCTGCGTTTGCCGTTCCAGTTGTCCAGTAGAGTCTGCTGGCGGGAGGAGGGAGGGAGAGAGAGAGAGAGAGAGGTCAGCAGAGGGATAGAGAGGGTGAGAGAGAGAGAGCGATAGAGGTGAGCTAGAGGAGGGAGGGAGAGAGAGAGAGAGAGAGAGAGGTCAGCAGAGGGATAGAGAGGGTGAGAGAGAGAGAGCGATAGAGGTGAGCTAGAGGAGGGAGGGAGAGAGAGAGAGAGAGAGAGAGAGAGGTCAGCAGAGGGATAGAGAGGGGGAGAGAGAGAGCGATAGAGGTGAGCTAGAGGAGGGAGAGAGAGAGAGAGAGAGGTCAGCAGAGGGATAGAGAGGGTGAGAGAGAGAGAGCGATAGAGGTGAGCTAGAGGAGGGAGAGAGAGAGAGAGAGGGAGAGAGAGAGAGGTCAGCAGAGGGATAGAGAGGGGGAGAGAGAGAGCGATAGAGGTGAGCTAGAGGAGGGAGGGAGAGAGAGAGAGAGAGAGAGAGAGAGGTCAGCAGAGGGATAGAGAGGGGGAGAGAGAGAGAGCGATAGAGGTGAGCTAGAGGAGGGAGAGAGAGAGAGAGAGAGAGAGAGAGAGAGAGAGAGAGAGAGAGAGAGAGAGAAAGAAAGTCAGGAGAGTTACAGGAAGAGAGAGAGAGAGGCAGAGAGAGAGAGAGAGAGAGTTGGGGGAAGGAGGGGGGGAG
>NW_027128093.1:0-1000 GCF_037325665.1 Littorina saxatilis
ACAAGTCGCGTAAGGCGAAATTACTACATTTAGTCAAGCTGTGGAACTCACAGAATGAAACTGAACGTAGTCCGCCGCTAGTGCAAAAGGCAGTGAAAATGACGAGCCTGTTTGGCGCGGCAGCGGTTGCGCTGTGCTTCATAGCACGCTTTACTGTACCTCTCTTCGTTTTAACTTTCTGAGCGTGTTTTTAATCCAAACATATCATATCTATATGTTTTTGGAATCAGGAACCGACAAGGAATAAGATGAATAGTTTTTAAAAAGATTTCGTAAATTTAATTTTGGTCATAATTTTTATATTTGTAATTTTTAGAGCTTGTTTTTAATCCGAATATCACATATTTATATGTTTTTGGAATCAGAAAATGATGAAGAATAAGATGAACGTAAATTTGGATCGCTTTATAAAAAATGTTTTTTTTTACAATTTTCAGATTTTTAATGACCAAAGTCATTAATTAATTTTTAAGCCACCAAGCTGAAATGCAATACCGAAGTCCGGCCTTCGTCGAAGATTGCTGGGCCAAAATTTCAATCAATTTGATTGAAAAATGAGGGTGTGACAGTGCCGCCTCAACTTTTAGAAAAAGCCGGATATGACGTCATCAAAGGTATTTATCGAAAAAAAGAAAAAAACGTCCGGGGATATCATTCCCAGGAACTCTCATGTCAAATTTCATAAAGATCGGTCCAGTAGTTTGGTCTGAATCGCTCTACACACACACACACACAGACAGACAGACAGACAGACAGACACACACATACACACACACACATACACCACAACCCTCGTCTCGATTCCCCCCCCCCCCCCCCCCCCCCCCCCCCCCCCCCCCCCCCCCCCCCCCCCCCCCCCCCCCTCTACGTTAAAACATTTAGTCAAAACTTGACTAAATGTAAAAAGAACACAAGTGACCTTGATTCTTCTCATTCTCGGACTAACGTCAGCACAAACACAGTTTCTTCTCTTGTTTGGAGATCTGGTAGGGTTGATGAT
>NW_027128094.1:0-1000 GCF_037325665.1 Littorina saxatilis
TTTTCGTTGGGGAGAGAGAGAGAGAGAGAGAGAAGAGAGAGAGAGAGAGAGAGAGAGAGAGAGAGAGTGTGTGTGTTGTTGTGTGTGTGTGTGTGTGTGTGTGTGTGTGTGTGTACCTGTGTGTGTGTGTGTCACTGTGTCACGGTGTGTGTGTGTGTCAGCTTGTGCGTGTGTGTGTGGGGGGGGGGTCTCTGTTTTTGATGTTGTGATTTTGTGTCGATCTGTCTGTCTGTATGTCTGTGCCTTTGTCTGTCTGTCTGTCTGTCTGTCTGACTGTCAATCAATCAATCAATCAATATGAGGCTTAAATCGCGCGTATTCCGTGGGTACAGTCCTAAGCGCAGGGATTTATTTTTTTTTATTTTTTTATTTTCATGCAATTTATATCGCGGACATATTCAAGGCGCAGGGATTTATTTTATGCCGTGTGAGATGGAATTTGTTTACACAATACATCACGCATTCACATCGGCCAGCAGATCGCAGCCATTTCGGCGCATATCCTACTTTTCACGGCCTATTATTCCAAGTCACACGGGTATTTTGATGGACATTTTTATCAATGCCTATACAATGTTGCCAGGAAAGACCCTTTTGTCAATCGTGGGATCTTTAACGTGCACACCCCAATGTAGTGTACACGGAGGGACCTCGGTTTTTCGTTTCATCCGAAAGACTTGCACTTGAACCCAAGTGCTAGTCTGTCTGTCTGTCTGTTCAGTAGTTTATTATGTTCGGCACCGTGTGTTCCATTGGCTTATTGTAGAAGAAATGGTCAGTCTGTCTTCATCTGCGCTTATGGGTTTATGATACCAATTGAGTAAGACCATGTCACTCCCCTACTTACCACCCTTCACTGGCTTCCTATGAAGTACAGAATCGAGTACAAGCTCGCTCTGTTAGGGTACCGCTGTTTTGAGAAATCACTCCCCCCCTATTTGTCCCATTCCCTCAGTATCTACGAGCCATCCCGTTCTCTCAGATCCTCCTCTGAAAAACT
>NW_027128095.1:0-17500 GCF_037325665.1 Littorina saxatilis
CTCTCTCTCTCTCTCTCTCACTCTCTCTTTCACTCACTCTCTTTGTCTCTCTGTCTCTGTCTCACTCTGTCTCTCCGTCTCTGTCTCTCTCTCTCTATGTGTGTGTGTGTCTCTCTCTCTCTCTCTCCCTCCTCTCTCTCACTCCCTCTCTTTCCTATTGGATCAGTGTCTAATAGATTAGACTCAGCGCTTGCTTTGCAATTATTGCTTTCAAATATAGTTTCGCAGGGTTGTGGCATAAGCGAGAGAGAGAGAGAGAGAGAGAGAGAGAGAGAGAGAGAGAGAGAGAGAGAGAACTCGAACTCTCGAACTCGAACTCGAAAACTTTATTACCGAGGGATGATAGCATTAGGTCCATATGGTCCTTTCTTACAGCTAGTCCCCACTATAATACACACATGAAACAAAGAACAAATATGAAGAATTTAAAAAAAAAATAATAATAAAAAAAAATAAAAAATAAAAAAATAAAATAAAAAAAATAAATTAAAAAAACAATTAAAAAAACAACAATAGGGAAAGGTATAACAAAATAAAAATTAAAAATTCAAAAGTGTGCTTGTTAATGGAAGCATACTATACACTTTCTCTTTTACACATCCTCACACACATTCGCACAAACTGTACACCGACTTAGAGAGAGAGAGAGAGAGAGAGAGAGAGAGAGAGAGAGAGAGAGAGAGAGAGAGAGAGAGAGAGAGAGAGAGAGAGAGAGAGAGAGAGAGAGAGAGAAAGAGAGAGAAAGAGAGAGAGAAAGAGGGAGAGAGAGAGAGTGTGTGGAAAAGAAAGACAAACCGTCAGACAAATTCAGAGACAGACAGCAGACAGAAACGGATCTCGAGAGACAAAGACAAAACCTCAGCAAACATGAACAAGACAATAGCTGCCAGAGCTCCCGCAATGCTCAATATCTCTTTCTGCCCGCGTGTGCAAACATGGAACACAGGAATTGGTGCACACTTTACACAGTTGCACGTGCGGCCTTGGTCGTAGAAGCGGATTGAAGACTCGACCTGGAGCATTGTTAGACATCTTCCTGGGCTCAGGAATTTCGCTTTTTCGTTACCACTTTTCGCTTGCCCCGCGGGAGGTGAATACGAGAAACGACATAAGGACGCAACAAGTCGCGTAAGGCGAAAATACAACATTTAGTCAAGTAGCTGTCGAACTCACAGAATGAAACTGAACGCAATGCAACGCAGCAAGACCGTATACTCGTAGCATCGTCAGTCCACCGCGCACGGCAAAGGCAGTGAAATTGACAAGAAGAGCGGGGTAGTACTTGCGCTGAGAAGGATAGCACGCTTTTCTGTACCACTCTTCGTTTTAACTTTCTGAGCGTGTTTTTAATCCAAACATATCATATCTATATGTTTTTGGAATCAGGAACCGACAAGGAATAAGATGAAAGTGTTTTTAAATTGATTTGGACAATTTAATTTTGATAATAATTTTGATATTTTTAATTTTCAGAGCTTGTTTTTAATCCAAATATAACATATGTATATGTTTTTGGAATCAGAAAATGATGGGGAATAAGATGAATGTAAATTTGGATCGTTTTATAAAAAAAATATTTTTTTTACAATTTTCAGATTTTTAATGACCAAAGTCATTAATTAATTTTTAAGCCACCAAGCTGAAATGCAATACCGAAGTCCGGGCTTCGTCGAAGATTACTTGACCAAAATTTCAACCAATTTGGTTGAAAAATGAGAGCGTGACAGTGCCGCCTCAACTTTCACGAAAAGCCGGATATGACGTCATAAAAGAAATTTATCGAAGAAATGAAAAAAAACATCTGGGGATTTCATACCCAGGAACTCTCATGTCAAATTTCATAAAGATCGGTCCAGTAGTTTAGTCTGAATCGCTCTACACACACACACAGACAGACACACAGACACATACACCACGACCCTCGTCTCGATTCCCCCCTCTACGTTAAAACATTTAGTCAAAACTTGACTAAATGTAAAAAAGACAGCGGAAAATGTATTGTTTACTCTTTGTCTCTCTCTTTCTCCCTCTCTCTCTCTCATTTTTTAAAAAAAAAAAATTTTTAAATCGTGGACATCTTTTCATTTGAAGACGATTGTGTTAGTTTTCCACTTTTTAATTTATTTGTTTATACCACGCGGACATGTTTTCTATTGAGGCCGATGGAGGGTTTTCTTTTTTGCTCTTTTTCTTGTCCTTTTTTAAACAGCGCGAACCGTTTTGTATGAGAAACGGCTGACATTGAGTTTGGCGGAAAATGTGTTTTTGATGGCTAATTTTGATTTATGAATAGGGAACACGGCGTGGATGGCAAGCATGAGTGAGGAATTCGCAGGGGCATGTTGCTGAATAGCGTTTTCTCGGTACAAAACTTCTTCCTTCAAGTTTTTGATAATGAGGACCCAGCTGACGATCTTTAAGATGACGCAGCCGACGATGATGACGACAGCTGTTTTAGCTAGCCCAGTGCGGCATTGCCGAGGGATCGGAGTTCTTGCTGTTGTTGTAAAGAAAAGGAACATGTCAAACTTCAAGGTATAGTAATGTCCTTGCCTGAGAGCTTGTAAACATGCATAAATGTCATCTTTTTACAAATACAGCTTCTAGATGGTTAAATCAAAATAATGCGACTTTACATAAATTTAGCACCTGAATGGTAGAACAATAAATGCGACTAAAGCAAATAGCTCCTAGATGTTCAGATTTTATGAGAAAAACAGAACATCGTAGGTGTTCAGAAAAGAATAACAGCGGCAATCACTATGAGCGGGCTATGTGCCACGCACAGTTTTGCCAAATGGTTCTCTTTATTTAAAAAAAAAAAAAGAAGTTATTTTTTTGTTCACGTCCATAACAGCTGACCCAGACTTGAGAATGGCCTTCGTATGTCAGTAAAGTAATGTAATAACATCTACGTAGGTCGATGCTAACAACAATGTTACCAATGGATGAACATTAAGTTTAAGCCGAACAGTAACTTAAAGGTAAACACAACCATCAGTTTCTGAATGACTCACATCTTGGGGGGAGGTTTCGTGGTGGGTCTTTTTAATCAATTACAGCGTAGAATTGCAATGCGCATGCCCTTTGACACACGCAAAGCTTGCCCACTGATTAAAAATAAACAATATAACAGATCGAGTCTTCCATCCAGTGTAAACCAACTTGGCAAACCATTCTCCACAAGAACCAACCAAGCTGTTGAATGTTGGCAAGTGGAAGCATGCTCTTATGCTATGTAAATAACTGAACGGATCTATGATGACTTACAAGATGGTTACACACGGAGGGGGTTAAGTCACTAGCAGGTCTGCACATAAGTTGACCTGGGAGATCGGAAAAATCTCCACTCTTAACCCACCAGGCGGCAGCGACCGGGATTCGAACTCACGACCTCCCGATTAGGAGGCCGACGTCTTACCACCACGCCACTGCGCCCGTCTGGTATGACACCAAATACAGGGACGGTCTTACCTCATACTGTGAAAGCCTGACCAAATCTGCGACGGCGAGACGCAACTGTATTCGCGAGAAGGAGTGTGTTCCGTTTTCTCGAGAAGGAAAGTGTTCGTTTTCTCGAGAAGGAGAGTGTTCGTTTTCTCGAGAAGGAGTGTGTTCGTTTTCTCGAGAAGGAGTGTGTTCCGTTTTCTCGAGAAGGAGTGTGTTCGTTTTCTCGAGAAGGAGTGTGTTCGTTTTCTCGAGAAGGAGAGTGTTCGTTTTCTCGAGAAGGAGAGTGTTCGTTTTCTCGAGAAGGAGTGTGTTCGTTTTCTCGAGAAGGAGTGTGTTCGTTTTCTCGAGAAGGAGTGTGTTCGTTTTCTCGAGAAGGAGTGTGTTCGTTTTCTCGAGAAGGAATGTGTTCGTTTTCTCGAGAAGGAGTGACGAGTGTGTTTGTTTTCTTGAGAAGGAGTGTGTTCGTTTTCGTATGAAGGAGTGTGTTCGTTTTCTCGAGAAGGGGTGTGTTCGTTTTCTCGAGAAGGAGTGTGTTCGTTTTCTCGAGAAGGAGAGTGTTCGTTTTCTTGAGAAGGAGAGTGTTCGTTTTCTTGAGAAGGAGAGTGTTCGTTTTCTTGAGAAGGAGTGCGTTCGTTTTCTCGAGAAGGAGTGTGCCTTTAAATGCTCAGTCCTCATGCACGTACGAAAACTACGCACTACAGAGAATGTGTGTTTTGTTTTGCATCGTGTGCTTTTCGCTGATACCCCAAAAGAATGGGACGCAACTCAATAATTATGGGATCCACTTTCGGTTTTCGACTACCGTAATAACAACGCAGAATCTTATACCGCTGAATTCTGCGCAGCATCCAAAATTAACTGTTATTGCAAAAATGATTTATTGGACAATCTGTGGCAAGGGCTTGACTCTGCAACGCACGTTTGGTCTCTCGACATTTTGATAACAGGAAACACCCCAATTGTCGGAGCACTGCGCAACCCTGGAGTATTTGTCCTAGCTGTTGTAGATCACGCCTACCTGAAGAACCGTATCTCCGTTTCTAAATCTATAGAAGTTACAGCTTTCTTCCAGTTAATGGTTTATAATAAAGAATGTCAATGTTTCCTCGTGTTTTGCCATTGATCGCCGTGATGAGAATGTCATTGAATTTTGCGGCGTCATTCGGTGTGGTTTGTTTGATGGGCAAGTTATGAATGAGCGATAAAAGGTTAGTACCCTGGTGTCTAGAATCTGGTTCCTGGAGCAAAGGTAATAATGGTAATGGCCCTAGTTGACATTGTGCTTGTATTGGAGTAACAGCAAAGATCTATTTAGCGATGATGAGGAAAAATAGATGGTTTAAGGAAATAATGGTGAATAAACCGGGCAATGATCAGAGAAGGTAAAACAGGTATATACGGTTTAGTTTACAGTTTACAGCGAACCTGAAGAAAGAGTAAACGAGAGAGAGAGAGAGAGAGAGAGAGAGAGAGAGAGAGAGAGAGAGAGAGAGAGAGAGAGAGAGAGAGAGAGAGAGAGAGAGAGAGAGAGAGAGAGAGAGAGAGAGAGCTATTACAGCATCGAGTAAACAAAAGATGACAATGGAACTGGCGGACAAACGGACAAACAAACAAACGGACAAACGAACACCCAGACAGAAAGAGGATAGACAAATCCGCAGAGAACCGACTCACAGACACCCGCGCACACTCGTACACACTGTATTTGACAATGAAAAGCGCGCACATTGCAAACATCCCTGCTTCTGTCATGATTGCAGAAATAACTGAAATGCAAGAGTCAATCAATCAATCAATCAAGCAAGCAAGCAAGCGAGCAAGCAATCACTCACTTACCCACTCACTCACTCACTCACTCACTCACTCGCTCAAACAAGCAGGCAAGCAATCAAACAATCATTTGGCTTGTAAAAATGCTTATTCTAGCATCCTTAGAAACCACGTGTCTATTATAAAAACATTCCTTCATCCAAACATCTATTGCCGCCCCCCCCCCCCCCCCCTACTTTCCAGCCTCTCCCCGCTACCCCCCCCCCCCCCCCCCCCCCACCTCGCCTACTTAAAAAAAAGAAGAAGCAAGAACACTTCTAATTAGACAGGTAGACTAGAAAGCGAGCACTGAAGGGAGTATAACGTTCTGGAAATGGGGCCAGCAAAACTTCGGGCAGAATTGTGTCGGGAGGGCTTGGAAGATGAAACTGTGACGGAAACAATCATGTCATTTGGCGCGCTCTACCCAAGTCTCTTTGGTTCACTACCACTCGTGTGGCCCGCAACAAAAAACATTATAACCGCGCCCCTATTTATTTATTTACGAGGATTTATATCGCGCACGTATCTCACCACACAAGGCGACTCAAGGCGCATGTTACCTATTAATGCCGTGTGAGATGGAATTGTTTACACAATATATCACGCATTCACATCGGCCAGTAGATCGACTGCCTGTAGGCGCTGCATCCACCTTTCACGGCCTATTATTCCAGGTCACACGGGTATTTTGGTGGACATTTTTATCTACGCACGCGCACGCACACACACACACACATACACACACACGCACGCACGCACGCACGCACGCACAAACACACTGACAAACACATACACGCGTATACACTAACACTGCACACACACATACATACATACACACGCACGCACGCACACACACACACACACACACACACACACACACACACACACACACACACACACACACACACCAAAATAACAACAACAAAACAAACAAAATACACAGAAACAATATTGATGCTCCCTCGACTGTGTGACATTTGACATGGTGCCAGCTCACTTGTGGAACTTCATGAATTGTTGCAATTCTGCCTGGCAACACTTTGTCAACAATTTGTTCAAAGGGTTTCGACATGGTGAAGGAAATAGGAAGTAGCAAGAGGGGATTGTGGAAGGGAGGGGAGGAGGCAGAACAGTTTTATGAGGAGCTTGACCTATTTTTGTTTGTAAATTACCTACTGCTTACATGCTTTCTTTCCCTTTGCGGATGGTCTCTGTCTCTTCTTAGTTTTGTTTGTGTATGTCTCTGTCTCTCTTGCTCTTTTCTTTTGGAACTCACTCAAAGAAACTCATACCTGTGTTGCGCGGTTCTGCCTGTGTGCATAGATATAGGTATGCACAAACGCACTAACTCAAACAAACATGTGGGGGAAAAAGAGAGAGAGAGAGTCAGAGAGCACACACACACACACACACACACACACATACACACACACACACTCTCTCTCTCTCTCTCTCTCCCTCCCTCCCTCTCTCCCTCCCTCCTTCCCTCCCTTTCTCTTCCCCCTTCCCTTCTCTCAATTCCATACCACGTTCACTGGATTGGGATGTTATGCCGACAAAATGCTAAATAAGCATTTGAAAACGCGATGAACGTAAATTAAAATTTGAGATTTTTTTACGAGAACACATCTTTCGTCTTTGATTGATTTTGCTATTCCATCCATCTCAACCAGTCAAAACGTGTTGAACAAAAACTATTCTTCTATCTCTTCAGCTTCCCCCAACCCCACACCCCATTATTCAGCCAGGACTGCACCACATCTCAATAACGACACAAAACTGACTTACAAAGGCTGTGTGCATATTATTCATGATCACGGTCGTTAGATGGTAATGCCCTGTTTTGTTTTGGTCCTGACACACCCAACCCAATCCATGATAGCCACGGAGAGTGGGGCAAAAAATGATGTATTGTGAGTTTTCATCACAGCAAGAGGCTTCATATAGCCTCTTGCTATGAAGCCTCTTGTTAGAAATAGAAAGTGAATGGAAGCCTCACCGAAGTCTCACTGATTCGGCTGATTCTACTTTCTTGACAGTAATAATACGCTAGGTTTATGGAGTATGTATAACGCGAGCAGTTCTAATGATAACTATTTTACTTATATTACTCGTCATCAGTAGAGCGACAGTATTGGTATTTTGGTTTATTTGATGCACTTGTGTTGTCGTAGAGGAATTTGCCCTCAAGGGCATAGCACTGGGACAGGAACTTCTAGCCACAATCACTGTAACGCTGGGATTACTATCATCATCACAAACATTATGATACCTACCTCTATCAGTGATGATGACTGCGTAAGGGTCTCTATCATTACCTTCGACTATGTTTTTAGGGCCCTATTTCTAGGCTGGTTAACCAACGATTTGTTTTCCTCGACTTTAGAACGTGACTTTTCTTTTTTTCTGTCTGGAAGTTTGAGGTATAGTTTTGGTTTTTTATGTGCATGTATATCATTATTCAGAATTGTCATTTACATTATGTCCATGTGAACACCAGCATTGCGTTGTTGTGTGGTACAAATGGACAAAACTATATGTGTTCTCCTTTTGATCTGTTGCTGTGTCATGGTTGATTTGATTCTACTGCTGTTGTGCATTGGTTACGTGCCGTGTTTAATGCGTACAAATAAACATAGAGCTAATTTGACATAATAATCAATAAATAAAAAAACCTAAATGAAACATACTCATGTACACATATCTACTCTTTTTCTTATTCAAATTTACAAATAAACCATGCTATTTCCATTAAACCATGGTAACAAAATTTACTTTACAAATTCCTACATTAATAAACTGTCGCCTCAACATAAATTATTGTTCAAATACAACATTGAAGTCATACTTATTCCTATATTAAAATGTGGTTATGGACACAGACAACCCAGATCAATTCCTTATTTTGCCTCAAAGGTTTTTGATATCCATCGCATAAAGCTAATACCATTCTTTTTCATTTGCTCTCAAGATTTTAACCCAAGAAATATAGTTTTCTCCAAAACCAATGTTGTTAAAAGAACGGGTCATATATTCCTTCAACACTGAATCAAAGGCAAAGGAACCCCGAGACTGAAATACATACCAGGTTTGTTCTGATTCGTCCATGAAGCCAAAACTATCCTCTATCATTCTAAGAATGTTATTGTATGTCCTTGGCCTTCCTTTCATAAACCATACTTGATTTTTACTGACAAACTCTGCAACGACAGAAGAAAGCCGATGCACCAAGCACATAGTCAATCTGTCATAATCTGTGTTCGTTGATGATACAGGTCTCCAAATTGTCAGCTTATTGGTTTGTAAACTAATCAGAATGTGACTTACCTGCATCATGGTGACCTTTCCTCTCTCTGCTTTTGAATTACCCACTATCCCCATTGTGTTACATGTTACGTATTTTAGGAACAATAAGTATAGGTGAAACCAAGGGTTGAGAATATTCAGTCGATAGTAAGTTAGAGTGTTATGCACTGCGTTGTTTGATTTTGTCTTCTCATAATTATTTTGTTTTATGTTTGAAGTTAGTATGGTCATATGAGTCAGGCCATCCCGCTCTCGCCTTTCTCAAACACATTGGCATCAGCATGTAGTCTTTACGCGCTTCTAGCCAGGGCTCCCCACGGACGTCCGTCCAAGGGGGTCCCGGTGTAACACGAGAAAATTACTCCCACGAGATTTTTACTCCGGAGTAAACATTTCGTACGAAAATGTTGCTCCCTTTACGAAAAAAGCACTCCCCCATTGCACGAGAAAATTACTCCCCAAGACAGGTGAGTTCCGAGTAAACATTTCGTTCAAAAATGTTACTCCCCTGACAAATAAATAACGAATACATTACTTCACCTCAACACGAGCAATTTAACTTCCCATGCCAGGTGTACGATATTTTTACTCCCTTGTCCCCTGTTAGTTCTTGGTGGTGGGAGGGGTGGAAGGAGGGTAGCGCGACATTCGTGTGCGCGAGATCACTTATTGGCATTATCCCTTTGCCCGCATCCCATTTTTGCGTACGAGATTTTTACTGGAAGTAAAAAAAATGGGGAGTAAAAATTTCGTGGAGGGAGTCATTTTTTCGTGCCTTGCGGAGTTCTTTTCTCGTACGAAAAGTGTACTCGGAGTAAGAATTTCGTACAAAATATTTACTCCGGAGTAAATTTTTCGTGGAGTAAAAATTTCGTGTTACACCGGAACCCCCATTTTTCATGGTTAGAGGGTCCAACGCGGAGTTTTAGAGGGTCTCAAGAGTCCATAGTCCCCAAACCCCCTGTGTTTATATAACCCATTGTTATCACGAATAGTGTGATATATCAAGTGTCTTTTTTCATCAGAATATTCGAAGAGGACACTTTAACTATAACTGGTTAAATGTAACCCACACACTCTTTTTCAAATAGTTCCGGTGTAACACGAAATTTTTACTCCATGAAAAATTTACTCCGGAGTAAAAATTCCGTACGAAATTCTTACTCCGAGTACAAATTTCGTACGAGAAAAGAACTCCCCAAGGCACGAACAAATTACTCCCTCCACGAATTTTTTACTCCCCATTTGTTTCACTTCCAGTAAAAATTTCGTACGCGAAAATGCGATGCGGGCAAAGGGATAATGCCAATATGTGATCTCGCGCAAACGAATGTCGCGCTAGCCTCCCTCCACTCATTCCACCACCAAGACTAACAGGGGACAAGGGAGTAAAAATTTCGTACACCTGGCATGGGAAGTGAAATTGCTCGTGTTAGGGTGAAGTAATTTCTTCGTTTTTTTATTCGTCAGGGGAGTAACATTTGTGTACGAAATGTTAACTCGGAACTCACCTGTCGTGGGGAGTAATTTTCTCGTGTAATGGGGGAGTGCTTTTTTCGTAAAGGGAGTAAAATGTTCGTACGAAATGTTTACTCCGGAGTAAAAATCTCGTGGGAGTAATTTTCTCGTGTTACACCGGCGTCAAATAGGCATTTGTGTTTGCACTATAATATACTGACGATTACAGTCTGAAAAGAGTACCTACAGTACGCACGATAGTGGAAATGTAGTGCGTCCCGAGAACCCCTCAATGAATTTCTAGTACGTGATTTCGACTTCTAGTGCGTATAGGACGCAGGGACGCGCACTTTGGGGAGCCCTGCAAGCAACCCTAGATTCGAGCATGTGCACACGGGGTAAGCTTCATTTTTGTTTGCATTTTCAGAAGAAAAAAAAGTCAGGCTTGTGATCTTCAGATTACAAAATCAAAATAAAGCAGGATTAGTTTGTTTTTATCCTTACGTTTGTTTTCTAATTCGGGTTTAGGGGAACACTTTTACGTCAAAAACATAAAAGAATTTGGCATGGTCACATTTTTGGTAGTTCGTTGCCCTCGCATTCTGCTCTTGCCTACACTCAAAAATCAGATAACTCCAACGCTGAGCTATGCGTAATTCTGTACAATCTATAGGAATCGTGTGTGATGCATTACAACAGTGCTGGAACGCAGTGCATAGTTTCACATAGCTCACTGGGTTTGAGTAAAGGAAATTACCTACTGTGCCCATTCCGTATTGCCGCAGTGGTATGTGGGATGAAGCAGACATAAACCTTTTCATGGTACACTTTGTTTACCACCGCCATAATTATAGTCAAAAGGATGTATCTCTCTTTGGTTTAGCTTTCTTTGTCTCTCTGTTTCTGTCTCTATGTGTCTGTTTTCTGTCTGTTTTTCTGTCTGTCTGTTTTTCTGTCTGTCTGTCTGTTTTTCTGTCTGTCTGTCTGTTTTTCTGTCTGTCTCTGTTTTTCTGTCTGTCTGTCTGTCTTTCTGTCTGTCTTTCTGTTTGTCTGTCTGTCTGTCTGTCTGTTTTTCTGTCTGTCTGTCTGTCTGTCTGTCTGTCTTTCTGTCTGTCTGTCTGTTTGTCTGTCTGTCTGTTTTTCTGTCTGTCTGTCTGTCTGTCTGTTTTTCTGTCTGTCTGTCTGTCTGTCTGTCTGTCTGTCTGTCTTTCTGTCTGTCTGTCTGTCTCTCTCTCTCTCTCTCTCTCTCTCTCTCTCTCTCTCTCTCTCTCTCTCTCTTTCTTTCTCTCTCTCTCCCTCTCTCTCTCGCTGTCTCTGTCTGTCTGTCTCTCTGTCTCTCTCTCTCTCTCTCTCTCTCTCTCTCTCTCTCTCTCTCTCTCTCTCTCTCTCTGTATGGTTGCCTCTCTTTGTCTTGCTCTTTCTACTCCCTCTTTTCCTCCCCTCCCCCCCCCCCTCCCAAAAGAAGATAATAATGAGGAGGAAACAAAGAGTTAATGACGAAAGCAGATACAAAATCACAACATATTTTCACACCGTTTATGACCGACGCCTTTTACATCAGAAAAACTGAGCCCAGGACATTTTGGGCTTTTTAGAGAGGGAACTGCGTTATAGAAAATTTGTTTAAAGTAGATCTTGCGTAAGAATAATTACTGAATGATATATTTGTATTCAATGAAGAAATGTCAGTCAAAAAAAGACCAATGAAGAAGGACGCTCCCCGCCAACAAAAAGAAAAAAAAAGGCAAAAAAAGTAAGGTTGAAGGAGCCTGCATGCAACTGAGTCTACCCACGATCGAGCTGAGTATAAAATAAGCGTGGTTTTCAGCTCAGAAAGTTGATGAGTATAAGCCGATTTGTACCGGGAAGGGTTATTTTCAGCTGAGCTGAGACATCGGACGCTACGCTTACAAAACAAATACCGTAGTATGACACAGAGCAATTCCCAAACGGCACAGCTTTACAAACAGGAGCGCAACAAAAGCATTCTCCCAACCCCCAAAGCAGCATCGGTCGTTGGCAGAAATGGGCGATTCATTACACGCTTCAGCGCCAATACGGTGGAAGATTAACTGTTTTGGCACATGTCACCTCGCAACACACAGCTTTTTTGGCAACCACGGAGCCTGGTAATAACTGGCAACCACGGAGCCTGGTAATAACTGGCAACCACGGAGCCTAGTAATAACTGGCAACCGCGCAATACAGGTGCAAAAGTCTCGGGCACATAGGGACACTGCAACCCCGGCCATGTTTATCTCGTTGTATGGATGCCGGAAGCTTCTGTGTTGGGCTTCAATTGAGATAAGTGCACCAGCGTGGTTTTGTTTTGGCGGTAGAAGAGTCTAAATGTATCTGTGTTAGTTTTTGAAAGGGCCAGTTCAAAAACTATGATTTGTGTATCAGTTTTGTATTGGTGGTAGAAGAGTCTAAATTTATCTGTGTTAGTTTTTGAAAGGGCCAGTTCAAACACTATGCTTTGTGTGTCAGTTTTGTGTTGGTGGTAGAAGAGTCTAAATGTATCTGTGTTATTTTTTGAAAGGGCCAGTTCAAACACTATGATTTGTGTGTCAGTTTTGTTTTGGTGGTAGAAGAGTCTAAATGTATCTGTGTTAGTTTTTGAAAGGGCCAGTTCAAACACTATGATTTGTGTATCAGTTTTGTGTTGGTGGTAGAAGAGTCTAAATGTATCTGTGTTAGTTTTTGAAAGGGCCAGTTCAAACACTAGGATTTGTGTGTCAGTTTTGTGTTGGTGGTAGAAGAGTCTAAATGTATCTGTGTTAGTTTTTGAAAGGGCCAGTTCAAACACTATGATTTGTGTGTCCGTTTTGTGTTGGTGGTAGAAGAGTCTAAATGTATCTGTGTTAGTTTTTGAAAGGGCCAGTTCAAACACTATGATTTGTGTATCAGTTTTGTGTTGGTGGTAGAAGAGTCTAAATGTATCTGTGTTAGTTTTTGAAAGGGCCAGTTCAAACACTATGATTTGTGTGTCAGTTTTGTGTTGGTGGTAGAAGAGTCTAAATGTATCTGTGTTAGTTTTTGAAAGGGCCAGTTCAAACACTAGGATTTGTGTGTCAGTTTTGTGTTGGTGGTAGAAGAGTCTAAATGTATCTGTGTTAGTTTTTGAAAGGGCCAGTTCAAACACTATGATTTGTGTATCAGTTTTGTGTTGGTGGTAGAAGAGTCTAAATTTATCTGTGTTAGTTTTTGAAAGGGCCAGTTCAAACACTATGCTTTGTGTGTCAGTTTTGTGTTGGTGGTAGAAGAGTCTAAATGTATCTGTGTTAGTTTTTGAAAGGGCCAGTTCAAACACTATGCTTTGTGTGTCAGTTTTGTGTTGGTGGTAGAAGAGTCTAAATGTATCTGTGTTAGTTTTTGAAAGGGCCAGTTCAAACACTATGCTTTGTGTGTCAGTTTTGTGTTGGTGGTAGAAGAGTCTAAATGTATCTGTGTTAGTTTTTGAAAGGGCCAGTTCAAACACTATGATTTGTGTGTCAGTTTTGTGTTGGTGGTAGAAGAGTCTAAATGTATCTGTGTTAGTTTTTGAAAGGGCCAGTTCAAACACTATGATTTGTGTGTCAGTTTTGTGTTGGTGGTAGAAGAGTCTAAATGTATCTGTGTTAGTTTTTGAAAGGGCCAGTTCAAACACTAGGATTTGTGTGTCAGTTTTGTGTTGGTGGTAGAAGAGTCTAAATGTATCTGTGTTAGTTTTTGAAAGGGCCAGTTCAAACACTATGATTTGTGTGTCAGTTTTGTGTTGGTGGTAGAAGAGTCTAAATTTATCTGTGTTAGTTTTTGAAAGGGCCAGTTCAAACACTATGATTTGTGTGTCAGTTTTGTGTTGGTGGTAGAAGAGTCTAAATGTATCTGTGTTAGTTTTTGAAAGGGCCAGTTCAAACACTATGATTTGTGTGTCAGTTTTGTGTTGGTGGTAGAAGAGTCTAAATGTATCTGTGTTAGTTTTTGAAAGGGCCAGTTCAAACACTATGATTTGTGTGTCAGTTTTGTGTTGGTGGTAGAAGAGTCTAAATGTATCTGTGTTAGTTTTTGAAAGGGCCAGTTCAAACACTATGATTTGTGTGTCAGTTTTGTGTTGGTGGTAGAAGAGTCTAAATGTATCTGTGTTAGTTTTTGAAAGGGCCAGTTCAAACACTATGATTTGTGTATCAGTTTTGTGTTGGTGGTAGAAGAGTCTAAATTTATCTGTGTTAGTTTTTGAAAGGGCCAGTTCAAACACTATGATTTGTGTGTCAGTTTTGTTTTGGTGGTAGAAGAGTCTAAATTTATCTGTGTTAGTTTTTGAAAGGGCCAGTTCAAACACTATGATTTGTGTGTCAGTTTTGTTTTGGTGGTAGAAGAGTCAAAATTTATCTGTGTTAGTTTTTGAAAGGGCCAGTTCAAACACTATGATTTGTGTGTCAGTTTTGTGTTGGTGGTAGAAGAGTCTAAATGTATCTGTGTTAGTTTTTGAAAGGGCCAGTTCAAACACTATGATTTGTGTATCAGTTTTGTGTTGGTGGTAGAAGAGTCTAAATGTATCTGTGTTAGTTTTTGAAAGGGCCAGTTCAAACACTATGATTTGTGTGTCAGTTTTGTGTTGGTGGTAGAAGAGTCTAAATGTATCTGTGTTAGTTTTTGAAAGGGCCAGTTCAAACACTAGGATTTGTGTATCAGTTTTGTGTTGGTGGTAGAAGAGTCTAAATGTATCTGTGTTAGTTTTTGAAAGGGCCAGTTCAAACACTAGGATTTGTGTATCAGTTTTGTGTTGGTGGTAGAAGAGTCTAAATGTATCTGTGTTAGTTTTTGAAAGGGCCAGTTCAAACACTAGGATTTGTGTGTCAGTTTTGTGTTGGTGGTAGAAGAGTCTAAATGTATCTGTGTTAGTTTTTGAAAGGACCAGTTCAAACACTAGGATTTGTGTGTCAGTTTCGTGTTGGTGGTAGAAGAGTCTAAATGTATCTGTGTTAGTTTTTGAAAGGGCCAGTTCAAACACTAGGATTTGTGTATCAGTTTTGTGTTGGTGGTAGAAGAGTCTAAATGTATCTGTGTTAGTTTTTGAAAGGGCCAGTTCAAACACTAGGATTTGTGTATCAGTTTTGTGTTGGTGGTAGAAGAGTCTAAATGTATCTGTGTTAGTTTTTGAAAGGGCCAGTTCAAACACTAGGATTTGTGTATCAGTTTTGTGTTGGTGGTAGAAGAGTCTAAATGTATCTGTGTTAGTTTTTGAAAGGGCCAGTTCAAACACTAGGATTTGTGTGTCAGTTTTGTGTTGGTGGTAGAAGAGTCTAAATTTATCTGTGTTAGTTTTTGAAAGGGCCAGTTCAAACACTAGGATTTGTGTATCAGTTTTGTGTTGGTGGTAGAAGAGTCTAAATGTATCTGTGTTAGTTTTTGAAAGGGCCAGTTCAAACACTATGATTTGTGTGTCAGTTTTGTTTTGGTGGTAGAAGAGTCTAAATGTATCTGTGTTAGTTTTTGAAAGGGCCAGTTCAAACACTAGGATTTGTGTATCAGTTTTGTGTTGGTGGTAGAAGAGTCTAAATGTATCTGTGTTAGTTTTTGAAAGGGCCAGTTCAAACACTATGATTTGTGTGTCAGTTTTGTTTTGGTGGTAGAAGAGTCTAAATGTATCTGTGTTAGTTTTTGAAAGGGCCAGTTCAAACACTATGATTTGTGTGTCAGTTTTGTGTTGGTGGTAGAAGAGTCTAAATGTATCTGTGTTAGTTTTTGAAAGGGCCAGTTCAAACACTATGATTTGTGTGTCAGTTTTGTGTTGGTGGTAGAAGAGTCTAAATGTATCTGTGTTAGTTTTTGAAAGGGCCAGTTCAAACACTATGATTTGTGTGTCAGTTTTGTGTTGGTGGTAGAAGAGTCTAAATGTATCTGTGTTAGTTTTTGAAAGGGCCAGTTCAAACACTATGATTTGTGTGTCAGTTTTGTGTTGGTGGTAGAAGAGTCTAAATGTATCTGTGTTAGTTTTTGAAAGGGCCAGTTCAAACACTATGATTTGTGTGTCAGTTTTGTGTTGGTGGTAGAAGAGTCTAAATTTATCTGTGTTAGTTTTTGAAAGGGCCAGTTCAAACACTATGCTTTGTGTGTCAGTTTTGTGTTGGTGGTAGAAGAGTCTAAATTTATCTGTGTTAGTTTTTGAAAGGGCCAGTTCAAACACTATGCTTTGTGTGTCAGTTTTGTGTTGGTGGTAGAAGAGTCTAAATGTATCTGTGTTAGTTTTTGAAAGGGCCAGTTCAAACACTATGCTTTGCGTGTCAGTTTCGTGTTGGTGGTAGAAGAGTCTAAATGTATCTGTGTTCGTTTTTGAAAGGGCCAGTTCAAACACTATGATTTGTGTATCAGTTTTGTGTTGGTGGTAGAAGAGTCTAAATGTATCTGTGTTAGTTTTTGAAAGGGCCAGTTCAAACACTATGATTTGTGTGTCAGTTTTGTGTTGGTGGTAGAAGAGTCTAAATGTATCTGTGTTAGTTTTTGAAAGGGCCAGTTCAAACACTATGATTTGTGTATCAGTTTTGTGTTGGTGGTAGAAGAGTCTAAATTTATCTGTGTTAGTTTTTGAAAGGGCCAGTTCAAACACTATGCTTTGTGTGTCAGTTTTGTGTTGGTGGTAGAAGAGTCTAAATGTATCTGTGTTAGTTTTTGAAAGGGCCAGTTCAAACACTATGATTTGTGTATCAGTTTTGTGTTGGTGGTAGAAGAGTCTAAATTTATCTGTGTTAGTTTTTGAAAGGGCCAGTTCAAACACTATGCTTTGTGTGTCAGTTTTGTGTTGGTGGTAGAAGAGTCTAAATGTATCTGTGTTAGTTTTTGAAAGGGCCAGTTCAAACACTATGCTTTGCGTGTCAGTTTCGTGTTGGTGCTCCTTATAGAGAATGGGAGTGATCATTGCGTAAATTGCAATCCAAATTGTGATAATTGCGCCCGCGTTTTTGAGAAGTTATTCCGGCTCTGAAGGTGTCTAAAATTACCTTTGTTTTCAAAAGACATTTTAAAAGTGGACTTGTTTTGTGTATTGTCTTGCATGTTTCAATGTGAAGGTATGAGATATCGCTATCTAAATAGTAATGTGCAAAATATTACGGGCTTGATTGGCACCCCTAGATATTTAAGGCATTGTTTTTATACCACTGGTCCCGCGTTATGTATTAGATTTTATGTCCGGCGTCTTCTTCTGTTCAGTGCACGTTTTTGTGTTGTCAACGAGGTATAAAAACATATCATTATTATCAAACAAAAAAGAATGCACTTGAATAAGGTTCATTACTGTGACCAAATCACCAGGTGTGCCAAAATGAAACTGATTACAACATTTATGAGTTACAACAACTTCATTCACCATTTTGTTCATATCGAAACAGGTAAACCAAACAATCAACCTTCTCGTTTACCTGGCCGTTTCGCTCTCTCCTGCATCGCCGTTTGTCTGTTGGTCTACCTGCATTTCGTCTGTCCGTTTGTTTGA
>NW_027128095.1:20000-25000 GCF_037325665.1 Littorina saxatilis
TAGGTCTGTCTGTTTTCTTTCTGTCTGTCTGTCTGTCTCTCTGTCTGTCTGTCTGTCTGTCTGTTTGTTTGTCTTTCTGTTTTTCTGTCTGTCTGTCTGTCTGTCTGTTTCTCTGTCTGTCTGTCTGTCTGTCTGTCTGTCTGTCTGTCTTTCTGTCTGTCTGTCTGTCTCTCTGTCTGTCTCTGTCTCTCTGTCTCTGTTTATCTCTCTCCCTCTCTCTCTCTCTCTCTTTCTCTGTCTCTCTGTCTCTCTCTCTGTCTCTGTCTCTGTCTCTGTCTCTCTCTCTCTCTCTCTCTCTCTCTCTCTCTCTCTCTCTCTCTCTCTCTCTCTCTCTCTCTCTGTATGGTTGCCTCTCTTTGTCTTGCTCTTTCTACTCCCTCTTTTCCTCCCCCCCCCTCCCAAAAGAAGATAATAATGAGGAGGAAACAAAGAGTTAATGACGAAAGCAGATACAAAATCACAACATATTGTCACACCGTTTATGACCGACGCCTTTTACATCAGAAAAACTGAGCCCAGGACATTTTGGGCATTTTTGAGAGGGAACTGCGTTATAGAAAATTTGTTTAAAGTAGATCTTGTGTAAGAATAATTACTGAATGATATATTTGTATTCAATGAAGAAATGTCAGTTAAAAAAGACCAATGAAGAAGGACGCTCCCCGCCAATAAAAAGAAACAAAAAAACAAAACAAAAAGGCAAAAAAAGTAAGGTTGAAGGAGCCTGCATGCAACTGAGTCTACCCACGAGCTGAGTATAAAATAAGCGTGGTTTTCAGCTCAGAAAGTTGATGAGTATAAGCCGATTTGTACCGGGAAGGGTTATTTTCAGCTGAGCAGAGACATCGGACGCTACGTTTACAAAACAAATACCGTAGTATGACACAGAGCAATTCCCAAACGGCACAGCTTTACAAACAGGAGTGCAACAAAAGCATTCTCCCAACCCCCAAAGCAGCATCGGTCGTTGGCAGAAATGGGCGATTCATTACACGCTTCAGCGCCAATACGGTGGAAGATTAACTGTTTTGGCACATGTCACCTCGCAACACACAGCTTTTTTGGCAACCACGGAGCCTGGTAATAACTGGCAACCGCGCAATACAGGTGCAAAAATCTCGGGCACATAGGGACACTGCAACCCCGGCCATGTTTATCTCGTTGTATGGATGCCGGAAGCTTCTGTGTTGGGCTTCAATTGAGATAAGTGCACCAGCGTGGTTTTGTTTTGGTGGTAGAAGAGTCTAAATGTATCTGTGTTAGTTTTTGAAAGGGCCAGTTCAAACACTATGATTTGTGTATCAGTTTTGTGTTGGTGGTAGAAGAGTCTAAATTTATCTGTGTTAGTTTTTGAAAGGGCCAGTTCAAACACTATGCTTTGTGTGTCAGTTTTGTGTTGGTGGTAGAAGAGTCTAAATTTATCTGTGTTAGTTTTTGAAAGGGCCAGTTCAAACACTATGATTTGTGTGTCAGTTTTGTTTTGGTGGTAGAAGAGTCTAAATGTATCTGTGTTAGTTTTTGAAAGGGCCAGTTCAAACACTATGATTTGTGTATCAGTTTTGTGTTGGTGGTAGAAGAGTCTAAATGTATCTGTGTTAGTTTTTGAAAGGGCCAGTTCAAACACTAGGATTTGTGTGTCAGTTTTGTGTTGGTGGTAGAAGAGTCTAAATGTATCTGTGTTAGTTTTTGAAAGGGCCAGTTCAAACACTATGATTTGTGTGTCAGTTTTGTGTTGGTGGTAGAAGAGTCTAAATGTATCTGTGTTAGTTTTTGAAAGGGCCAGTTCAAACACTATGATTTGTGTATCAGTTTTGTGTTGGTGGTAGAAGAGTCTAAATGTATCTGTGTTAGTTTTTGAAAGGGCCAGTTCAAACACTATGATTTGTGTGTCAGTTTTGTGTTGGTGGTAGAAGAGTCTAAATGTATCTGTGTTAGTTTTTGAAAGGGCCAGTTCAAACACTAGGATTTGTGTGTCAGTTTTGTGTTGGTGGTAGAAGAGTCTAAATTTATCTGTGTTAGTTTTTGAAAGGGCCAGTTCAAACACTATGCTTTGTGTGTCAGTTTTGTGTTGGTGGTAGAAGAGTCTAAATTTATCTGTGTTAGTTTTTGAAAGGGCCAGTTCAAACACTATGATTTGTGTGTCAGTTTTGTGTTGGTGGTAGAAGAGTCTAAATGTATCTGTGTTAGTTTTTGAAAGGGCCAGTTCAAACACTATGATTTGTGTGTCAGTTTTGTGTTGGTGGTAGAAGAGTCTAAATGTATCTGTGTTAGTTTTTGAAAGGGCCAGTTCAAACACTATGATTTGTGTGTCAGTTTTGTGTTGGTGGTAGAAGAGTCTAAATGTATCTGTGTTAGTTTTTGAAAGGGCCAGTTCAAACACTATGATTTGTGTGTCAGTTTTGTGTTGGTGGTAGAAGAGTCTAAATGTATCTGTGTTAGTTTTTGAAAGGGCCAGTTCAAACACTATGATTTGTGTGTCAGTTTTGTGTTGGTGGTAGAAGAGTCTAAATGTATCTGTGTTAGTTTTTGAAAGGGCCAGTTCAAACACTAGGATTTGTGTGTCAGTTTTGTGTTGGTGGTAGAAGAGTCTAAATGTATCTGTGTTAGTTTTTGAAAGGGCCAGTTCAAACACTATGATTTGTGTGTCAGTTTTGTGTTGGTGGTAGAAGAGTCTAAATTTATCTGTGTTAGTTTTTGAAAGGGCCAGTTCAAACACTATGCTTTGTGTGTCAGTTTTGTGTTGGTGGTAGAAGAGTCTAAATGTATCTGTGTTAGTTTTTGAAAGGGCCAGTTCAAACACTATGCTTTGCGTGTCAGTTTCGTGTTGGTGGTAGAAGAGTCTAAATGTATCTGTGTTAGTTTTTGAAAGGGCCAGTTCAAACACTATGATTTGTGTGTCAGTTTTGTGTTGGTGGTAGAAGAGTCTAAATGTATCTGTGTTAGTTTTTGAAAGGGCCAGTTCAAACACTATGATTTGTGTGTCAGTTTTGTGTTGGTGGTAGAAGAGTCTAAATGTATCTGTGTTAGTTTTTGAAAGGGCCAGTTCAAACACTATGATTTGTGTATCAGTTTTGTGTTGGTGGTAGAAGAGTCTAAATTTATCTGTGTTAGTTTTTGAAAGGGCCAGTTCAAACACTATGATTTGTGTGTCAGTTTTGTTTTGGTGGTAGAAGAGTCTAAATTTATCTGTGTTAGTTTTTGAAAGGGCCAGTTCAAACACTATGATTTGTGTGTCAGTTTTGTTTTGGTGGTAGAAGAGTCAAAATTTATCTGTGTTAGTTTTTGAAAGGGCCAGTTCAAACACTATGATTTGTGTGTCAGTTTTGTGTTGGTGGTAGAAGAGTCTAAATGTATCTGTGTTAGTTTTTGAAAGGGCCAGTTCAAACACTATGATTTGTGTATCAGTTTTGTGTTGGTGGTAGAAGAGTCTAAATGTATCTGTGTTAGTTTTTGAAAGGGCCAGTTCAAACACTATGATTTGTGTGTCAGTTTTGTGTTGGTGGTAGAAGAGTCTAAATGTATCTGTGTTAGTTTTTGAAAGGGCCAGTTCAAACACTAGGATTTGTGTATCAGTTTTGTGTTGGTGGTAGAAGAGTCTAAATGTATCTGTGTTAGTTTTTGAAAGGGCCAGTTCAAACACTAGGATTTGTGTATCAGTTTTGTGTTGGTGGTAGAAGAGTCTAAATGTATCTGTGTTAGTTTTTGAAAGGGCCAGTTCAAACACTAGGATTTGTGTGTCAGTTTTGTGTTGGTGGTAGAAGAGTCTAAATGTATCTGTGTTAGTTTTTGAAAGGACCAGTTCAAACACTAGGATTTGTGTGTCAGTTTCGTGTTGGTGGTAGAAGAGTCTAAATGTATCTGTGTTAGTTTTTGAAAGGGCCAGTTCAAACACTAGGATTTGTGTATCAGTTTTGTGTTGGTGGTAGAAGAGTCTAAATGTATCTGTGTTAGTTTTTGAAAGGGCCAGTTCAAACACTAGGATTTGTGTATCAGTTTTGTGTTGGTGGTAGAAGAGTCTAAATGTATCTGTGTTAGTTTTTGAAAGGGCCAGTTCAAACACTAGGATTTGTGTATCAGTTTTGTGTTGGTGGTAGAAGAGTCTAAATGTATCTGTGTTAGTTTTTGAAAGGGCCAGTTCAAACACTAGGATTTGTGTGTCAGTTTTGTGTTGGTGGTAGAAGAGTCTAAATTTATCTGTGTTAGTTTTTGAAAGGGCCAGTTCAAACACTAGGATTTGTGTATCAGTTTTGTGTTGGTGGTAGAAGAGTCTAAATGTATCTGTGTTAGTTTTTGAAAGGGCCAGTTCAAACACTATGATTTGTGTGTCAGTTTTGTTTTGGTGGTAGAAGAGTCTAAATGTATCTGTGTTAGTTTTTGAAAGGGCCAGTTCAAACACTAGGATTTGTGTATCAGTTTTGTGTTGGTGGTAGAAGAGTCTAAATGTATCTGTGTTAGTTTTTGAAAGGGCCAGTTCAAACACTATGATTTGTGTGTCAGTTTTGTTTTGGTGGTAGAAGAGTCTAAATGTATCTGTGTTAGTTTTTGAAAGGGCCAGTTCAAACACTATGATTTGTGTGTCAGTTTTGTGTTGGTGGTAGAAGAGTCTAAATGTATCTGTGTTAGTTTTTGAAAGGGCCAGTTCAAACACTATGATTTGTGTGTCAGTTTTGTGTTGGTGGTAGAAGAGTCTAAATGTATCTGTGTTAGTTTTTGAAAGGGCCAGTTCAAACACTATGATTTGTGTGTCAGTTTTGTGTTGGTGGTAGAAGAGTCTAAATGTATCTGTGTTAGTTTTTGAAAGGGCCAGTTCAAACACTATGATTTGTGTGTCAGTTTTGTGTTGGTGGTAGAAGAGTCTAAATGTATCTGTGTTAGTTTTTGAAAGGGCCAGTTCAAACACTATGATTTGTGTGTCAGTTTTGTGTTGGTGGTAGAAGAGTCTAAATGTATCTGTGTTAGTTTTTGAAAGGGCCAGTTCAAACACTATGATTTGTGTGTCA
>NW_027128095.1:30000-47500 GCF_037325665.1 Littorina saxatilis
TGTTTTGTTTTGCCAACACGATAATTTTTTGGTTTTTTGTTGTCTGTTTGGAATTGGTGTCGTATAATTTATGAAGCATTTTTTTTCCTCACTGTTTGCTCCGTCAGATTAAACCTGTCGATTGGCATACATGTTTAAAATTTAGCTTTTGCTTTCGTACTGTGAGTGAGTATAATCTTCGTACGTATTCACCAGAAAAATACCCCACTGAGACTACGAACAAATGTTCTGTTTATCTAAATTATTTTGGTGTTTACTTTTTTGCTGTTATATTTCTATTACAAAATACACTTATCTTCATTTCATGCTTTGTTAGCAATCTGTCAGTGTAAAATTACATTTTCAAACCAGATTCCTTTGCAAATTGTGTGTGCTTTGGCTAAGGTAACTGTTTTGGCGCGCTGTGTGCATAGGAACCGAAGGTAATATATCATGAAGGTGCAAAGTAGAAAGAGAACACAGAAGTGGTAATAAACCCAAAATAGACCTCTGAAATCCAACAGGGGCACAAAACGTTCAATCAAAAAGATATACTATAAAGACATAATGCAAAAGAATGAAGACATATACAGTATGCAAATGTCATTTGCAATGAACATGACAGAAGATCCGAAAATCAACACTAAATAACAGGGAAGAGGTATGAATAACTTCAGAATTAATAATGAGTAAAGACACTTACCATCCCACCGAGTCTCGCTTTGATGTTTCAAGGGAGAAATATGGAGAAATATTATATGAAGTCTTATATCGCGCGCGTATCTCCAGACTCGGACTCAAGGCGCAGGGATCTATTTATGCCGTGTGAGATGGAATTTTTTACACAATACATCACGCATTCACATCGACCAGCAGATCGCAGCCATTTCGGCGCATATCCTACTTTTCACGGCCTATTATTCCAAGTCACACTGGTATTTTGGTGGACATTTTTTATCTATGCCTATGCAATTTTGCCAGGAAAGACCCTTTTGTCAATCGTGGGATCTTTAACGTGCACACCCCAATGTAGTGTACACGAAGGGACCTCGGTTTTTCGTCTCATGAAAATAACGTGGGAGTCAGTGCTATTATTTAAGTATATTGCTGTTGTTTTAGGACGGGCAAAGTGGCGCAGTGGTAAGACGTCGGCCTCCTAATCGGGAGGTCGTGAGTTCGAATCCCGGTCGCTGCCGCCTGGTGGGTTAAGAGTGGAGATTTGTCCGATCTCCCAGGTCAACTTATGTGCAGACCTGCTAGTGACTTAACCCCCTTCGTGTGTACACGCAAGCACAAGACCAAGTGCGCACGGAAAAGATCCTGTAATCCATGTCGGAGTTCGGTGGGTTATGGAAACACGAAAATACCCAGCATGCCTACTCAACGAAAGCGGAGTGAAGCTGACTATGCTCTCAGAGTATAGTGTGGGGAACCCAAATGGGCAAACGAGCTCACACGTCAACAGCATTTCTGGACCGCTGAAGAAGAAGAAGTTTTAAGGCACGGTCCTCCCCGTGTCAAGGATTCGGCTCACCATATCAGATCTGACAAGTGGCTTTTTTAAATATTTTTTTAAATAAATTATTGCATCAAAAGATTTCAACGCTGCACATGAAGCAGCACTCAAGATGTTGATTGTTGCTATGTCTCCAAGTGGAGAGATGGTCTTATCCCATGTACAAACCTGGCCACATCTGACTGCAGTGGGTAGACCCAATAGTCTGCCAATGCACGCTCTATACTGCAAAACACTCTTGTTTGGAAATACTGATTTAACTATATCTTTGAACACGAAAATATTTTCTGTTGTACAAGATTATGTTATGTCAACTGATCGCTTTCGGCTGAAATTATATTAACAGTGACTGCAATCGATGTAGCAAAGCATTCTCTCTCTCTCTCTCTCTCTCTCTCTCTCTCTCTCTCTCTCTCTCTCTCTCTCTCTCTCTCTCTCTCTCTCTCTCTCTCTCTCTCTCTCTCTCTCTCTCTCTCTCTCTCTCTCTCTCTCTCTCTCTCTCTCTCTCTCTCTCTCCATTTTATTTATATAAAATAAGAATGAAATATTATGAAACTAGGTGTTGAAGTTACCACTTGTGCGCCACATTCTGTTATCTGAACGTGTATTGATTATCATTTTAGAACGTGTACACAAGCAGTCTGCTTGTTAACGTTCTTAATGTTGTTATTGTTTGTTGTTGTACCAAAGAAAATGAATAAGACACGCGTAAAGCGATACAGTGGGTAGACCTATTTTCACGGGAAGGAGGGTGCCTTTAAAGTATTGCTTCATGTCTAGATTTCGAATTTTCTTTGTCTTGTATGCGGTTTCAGAAGAAAAATAATCAAATATGAAATCCATTCAAAATGAAATCAACTAAAAAATCAAACGAAGGGCAAATTAATTGGAAAAAGAGTGAAGCATTTCACAAATGACGACAAAAGATAAGTAAAACGAAAAATAAACAAAATGAAAATGAATTGAATTAAACGAAATAAGACAAAACGAACAACGGTAAAACTAAATACAACTCAAATATAAAAAGCACTTACCATATATGTGCGAAACATTAATGACGAATCTAAGAGCAGGGTGTTTTTTGTGTTTTTTCGGTCAGCAGAAAAATTCACCGGAAAGATACTTCAGTCCAGTCTGGTTCAAACCGGTCAGGACCAGTTGTCAGAGCGTGTGTATGATGTTCAAACTCGAACTGAAGCAGACACAGAGCTTCATGGTGACTCAAGAGGAGGAGCTTCAATCGTCACCACCAGAAATCAGTCTCAGCCAGCCCAGAGTAAATTTGAATATTTGGATCTCATCGCTCCTGGTTACTCACGAGACTTTTTGTCCGAGAATTTATACATTAAGACAAACTCTAGACAAAGAAGACTGGCGGTATATCATAAGAAGTATCAATATCAAATGTGTGTGAGAAGCTTTAGATATTTTGCGGTTTATTGTAATTATAAATTGAATAGGAACTGCATTTCGGATTATTTCTGAGCCCAATATTCTCGAGACGACACGAACCTTTATATCAGTAGGTGGATCAACTTACATTTCACACGAAGTTATAATCCCAGAAAACATATTACACTTTATATGCCTATTATTTTTATTAGTTTGAATATGGTTGAAATGTGTCCAGGCCTATCGTATTTCCTTTGATGTTAATCACATGATGGAGCCTAAATTTTATATAATGATCCTTTTTTTGTGTGTTGCAATAATCTCGTAATTGCTCGCAAGAATAATTCATATTTTCACTGATTTTCGATGCGTACGTTTATATCTGTCGCAATGGTATACCCTTCTGTTGGTTAGCTGCGTCTTAGGCTAATGACAGCCCTTTAAAACTGGCATCGACCACATGCATTCCAAAATCTTTTGTTTGAACCGGTGTCCAAAAACACATTACCTCAGCTGATGAGACTTGTTTAACCGTCAACTGGTCAGCGTTCAAAGAAAACAAAATCTGCGTCAATGCCTTTCACACACGTCAAATGCTCAGCGAGATCTGCGTCCCTATTGGATAATTAGCATCCTCGCTATAGCAGTTGCCCTGAAGAAGGGGAATATCACAAAGAGCAAGGCAGATCATGTGCATGATTCATGGCGATAATAATGTCAAACCATTTCGGCGGCATGTTTCCAGAATGGCTGGAAGCGCCGGAAAGAAGGGAAAAAGATTGAAAGACGAAATAGGCAGTGGTTGCACATTTCGATGTGCAGTCTGATCACGTGATTGATGACGTGTTGCACCGTCTGAGCTGCGTGTTTGGTTCGGAAAACCTAGCATGTTTGGAAGCCTTTGGGGTATTTTTTTTGGAAAGAGACTGAGGTCATTCAGGTATGACTGTTAAAAACAACAACAGGCATTCCATCCTTTGCGCACACTGTTGCCTGCGATTTTCTGTCCTTGGGGGTGAGCGACCTTTAACGGTGTCATTGTCAAAAAACAACTACTTTGCTTAAAAAGAGTTTGTTTTCCTGACATTACCTTTTACACTACACACTTTTACACATTTTAAAGTGAGTCCGACTCAAAACAAAGGTTAAAAGGAAAGATTCAATACACAAGAAACATGTGTATGATTTTCCTTCGCGAAAGCCTTGCAAAAAACGAAATCCCATTCCCCCCCCCCCCCCTTCCTCCTTCCCCCGCCCCTAAAAAAAAGCAAAAACAAACAAACAAAACCCGTCATGAAAAAAGCAACAAAGACTCATTCAAACAAACAATCATTTTTTCAAAACATGTTTTACTTACTTTCTTATCCTTACGATACGTCATTTTGTACATAGTCATATGCGTGATTGTTTCATCCACGCATACTGAACCGACTTCACAGTGCAAACAGGACCACAACATCAACAACAACAACAACAACAACAGCACCAGCAGCAGCAACAACAACAACAACAACAGCAACAACAACAACAACAACAACAAACAACAGCACCAGCAACAACAACAACAACAGCACCAGCAGCAGCAACAACAACAACAAACAACAGCAGCAGCAACAACAACATCAGCAACAACAACAGCAGCAGCAACAACAACAACAAAAGCAGCAGCAACAGCAGAAGCAAAAACAACAACACCAAAGGCAGCAGCAACAACAAAAACAACAACAACAACAACAAAAGCAGCAGCAACAACAACAACAACAAAAATAACAGCAAAAACAACAACAACAGCAACAACAGCAGCAACTACAACTTAAGCAACAAAAACAAAACATAATTAAGCTTATAAACAAGACATCATGAAACCGGGCAATATATCAACCACAACCAACCAAAACAACACATTTTCATCTAATACTCAGTTTTAATGTCAAAATCCTCCCTAAGTCAAGTAAGTTCCAGGAAACGTGACAGTATTCTAATGTAAGACAAGTCATTAGGTAAAGTCCAGCGGAATTTGATCTCAAGCCACCCTATTAGCTCACCAAGACCAAAGTGCAGAGTAAGATCAATAGTTTACAGAAAATGAGAGGTGGTCACGAGAGATGGTAATTGGGGGTCTTCTCTGCAGGTCACGAAAATAAATGAGAAACATAAGTCCATAAATCATAACGTGCAAATACAGATCTCTTTTAGTGGGAGAGTGGGCAGTTAGATGGTTGAAATGCTTTGTTCACTAAAGACAGAATCTACATTGTAGCACATGCACTTTCGATGTCTCATAAGGCCAGGTAGAAATCCGACTCTTATTACGTGGAGTACCCATGAAAGAAACGCGCATTGTCGCAGTTGATTTGCTCATAGATTTGTAACTGTGGTAAAAAGCTAACCGTACAAGATATATCTGTTTTTCGTTCAGATATACTGTATCTCTAAACGAAAAGATTCGTGCTGAGACTTTTATATTCTCTCTCTCTTTCTCTCTCTCTGTCTATCTGTCTCTCTCTCTCTCTCTCTCTCTCTCTCTCTCTCTCTCTCTCTCTCTCTCTCTGACTCTCTGCCTGTCTGTCTGTCTCTCTCTCTCTATGTCTCTCTGCCTCTCTCTCTCCCTCTCTCTCTCTCTCTCTCTCTCTCTCTCCCAGCCTCCCCCTCTCTCTCTCTCTCTCTCCCAGCCTTCCCCTCTCTCTCTCTCTCTCTCTCTCTCTCTCTCTCTCTCTCTCTCTCTCTCTCTCTCTCTCTCTCTCTCTCTCTCTCTCTCTCTCTCTCTTGGTTGGCTTGTTTCAAGGGCTATACGCTGAATAAGTACAACAGAGATACGTTGAACTGAAAACACCACTGTCACTGCTCACTCAGAGAAAAGTCATGTGGTTTGTTTTGTTAATTCAAACATGGTTGTTATTGTTGTTGTGAGCATGACAAAAGAAGAAAAAAAAGCTTTTATTCTTAGCAACAAAACAGTCCTATTAATAATAATAATAATAATAATAATAATGCAAACTTTTATAGCGCTATTCTAGAAAAATGTCTACTCTTAGCGCTTTACAATACATACATCGACCAAGCATACTATACACGCACAGGCAAAGAAACCGACCAAACATAACCAACAAACTATACATGCACAGGCAAAGAAAACGACCAAACATACAATACACGCACAGGCAAAGATAACGACCAAACATAAACAAACATACTATGACCAAACATAACCAACATACTATACGCGCGCAGGCAAAGAGAACAATCAGCACATGTAATAATTACTGACAACTAATAATGCAGGCATACAATGACAATCCAATACACAGCCTAGGCACAAGAACCACAATAGGCTTCTGTATAAAAACGTGTCAACAATACTATTTACACACACACAAACAGTGCTGACACAAAGCGCAGAAAATATATATACACGTTATTTTAGGCACTAGGTAGGGGGTGAGGTGGGTGGGTGGGGAGATGCTGGAGGGGAAATCACTTGCGCTGAAAGAGGTGTGTTTTGAGATTTGTCTTGAATGTAGTGAGAGAATCTGTGTGTCTGAGAGGCAGAGGTAATCTATTCCAGGTCACAGGGGCTTGATAGGCGAAGGACCTCTCGCCACATGTCTTTGTTTGCACTGTGGGGAGTCGGAAGAGTCGGGTGTCGGCGGCGGAGCGAAGCTGACGAGAGGGGGTGTAGAGATTGAGGAGTTCTGAGAAGTATTCTGGGGCAGAACCAGAAACGACGGCAAAAGAAAGAGAGGAGAGTTTGTATTCGATCCTTTTAGTGATAGGCAGCCAGTGTAGAGAGTGAAGAAGGGGTGTGGCGTGTTCATACTTGTAAGATTTGAAGACCAGGCGGGCAGCGTTATTTTGGATCCTTTGAAGTCTATCTAAAAGGTACTTAGGGAGACCGGCCAGAAGAGAATTGCAATAATCTATCTTTGAGAGGACTAAAGAGCACACTAACGTTTTGGTTGCATCAGTGGTGAGGTAGTGACGGACTGAACTAATCTTGCGCAGCTCTAGATAGGCGGACTTGCAGATGTTAGAGATGTGTTTTTGGAAACTGAGTTGGATCGAGAGTGACGCCAAGGCCTGAGCGTATGCCTTATGGACTGTCCGACTCAAAGCTCTCGACGTCAGTTAAAACCACTACCAAAAATGCCCATCCACTTTCACTAAACCCCGAAAAAGCCAATGAAAGGGCTGAAACGGAGAAATCTTTATGAGATTTAAAGCTCTCGCTGGGAGCCAGGACATAATTTTTGTATTAAAAGCTTCCAGCAGGGGAGCCTAAAAGTGTTCAAAAGACCCACCAGTATGCCCCATAAATAGGGCGTAATGGCACCTCTGATTTCGACGGATATCCCAAAATATATCCCCCATTAAATTCAGCCCAACTGCACAGGTATCTGATCGCCTAATGTGTCCTCTCATATTGCTTCTTTTTTCTATCTTCAGCTTCATCGTTTTGCTGGCAGGCACCAAAGCACCCCTATGATCGGATCAGATGAAACGAATCGGTGAATGGAGCTATGACAGGGAAGTATCGTATTAGATCTTAAATGTCACACACACGGGGGATGTGGGGGGGGGGGGGGGGCAAACAGGCGTTTCGTGAGTCCTGAGTGTGTTGCTGGCACAGAAAGGCCATCTTAATTACATGAGTATTTCCGGTGACTGACATATTGATGGCATCGTGATCAGCTTTCTATTCTCTCATCTTCACCCTCCTCCTCCCCGAGCACGCTACCTTCTGCCTGTCCCATTGTCTTTTTCTCTCATCCAACCATCACGGCTGTCCGACAGAATGGGTTTGGAGATGGGTGATGAATGGGAATGGAGCGGGGTGGTGAGGGGGGGGAGGGGACGAGGGAGGAGTGGGTGACGAGGTGGGGAGGGTGTATTTGAGCTGTTTGATTTAAGATAATTCCGACCCACTCATCCTCCCTCACCCTCCTCACCTCCTTCACCCCTCCTAACACACTGTACACACACAAGCACACACGAAAGTCCCCTTCTCGTAATAAATCCCAACTAGCCCCAACTTCTCGTCTCATTCCGAACAGTTAAGTCAAAGGAGGATACTGTTAGATGACGACTATGCCCTGTGGGTTGGACTGGCATGTGTGTGTGGGTGGGGCTGACATGTGTGTGTGGGTGGGGGGTGTGTGGCATGTGTGTGTGGGGGCTGGCATGTGTGTGTGTGTGGGGGGGCTGGCGTGTGTGTGGGTGGGGCTGGCATGTGTGTGTGTGTGGGGCTGGCAAGTGTGTGTGTGTGGGGGGGCCTGGCATGTGTGTGTGTGTGGGGCTGGCATGTGTGTGGGGCTGGAATGTGTGTGTGTGTGTGGGGCTGGCATGTGGGTGTGTGGGGCTGGCATGTGTGTGTGTGTGGGGCTGGTATGTGGGTGGGGCTGGCATGTGTGGGTGGGTGGGGCTGGCATGTGTGTGGGTTGGGCTGACATGTGTGTGTGTGTGTGTGGGTGGGGCTGACATGTGTGTGTGGGTGGGACTAACATATGTGTGTGGGTGGGGCTGACATGTGTGTGTGGGTGGGGCTGGCATGTGTGTGTAGGTAGGGCTGGCATGTGTGTGTGGGTGGGGCTGACATGTGTGTGTGGGTGGGGCTGGCATGTGTGTGTGGGTGGGGCTGACATGTGTGTGTGTGGGGCTGGCATGTGTGTGTGGGTGGGGCTGGTATGTGTGTGTAGGTAGGGCTGGCATGTGTGTGTGGGTGGGGCTGGCATGTGTGTGTGGGTGGGGCTGGCATGTGTGTGTGGGTGGGGCTGGCATGTGTGTGTAGGTAGGGCTGGCATGTGTGTGTGTGTGGGTCTGACATGTGTGTGTGGGTGGGGCTGGCATGTGTGGGTGGGTGGGGCTGGCATGTGTGTGTGGGTGGGGCTGACATGTGTGTGTGTGGGGCTGGCATGTGTGTGTGGGTGGGGCTGACATGTGTGTGTGTGTGGGGCTGGCATGTGTGTGTGGGTGGGGCTGACATGTGTGTGTGGGTGGGGCTGGCATGTGTGTGTGGGTGGGGCTGACATGTGTGTGTGGGTGGGGCTGGCATGTGTGTGTGGGTGGGGCTGACATGTGTGTGTGTGTGGGGCTGGCATGTGTGTGTGGGTGGGGCTGGTATGTGTGTGTAGGTAGGGCTGGCATGTGTGTGTGGGTGGGGCTGGCATGTGTGTGTGGGTGGGGCTGGCATGTGTGTGTGGGTGGGGCTGGCATGTGTGTAGGTAGGGCTGGCATGTGTGTGTGGGTGGGGCTGGCATGTGTGTGTGGGTGGGGCTGGCATGTGTGTGTGGGTGGGGCTGACATGTGTGTGTGTGTGTGGGGCTGGCATGTGTGTGTGGGTGGGGCTGACATGTGTGTGTGTGTGGGGCTGGCATGTGTGTGTGGGTGGGGCTGACATGTGTGTGTGGGTGGGGCTGGCATGTGTGTGTGGGTGGGGCTGGCATGTGGGTGTGGGTGGGGCTGACATGTGTGTGTGGGTGGGGCTGGCATGTGTGTGTGGGTGGGGCTGACATGTGTGTGTGTGTGGGGCTGGCATGTGTGTGTGGGTGGGGCTGACATGTGTGTGTGGGTGGGGCTGGCATGTGTGTGTGGGTGGGGCTGGCATGTGTGTGTGGGTGGGGCTGACATGTGTGTGTGGGTGGGGCTGACATGTGTGTGTGGGTGGGGCTGACATGTGTGTGTGTGTGGGGCTGGCATGTGTGTGTGGGTGGGGCTGGCATGTGTGTGTGGGTGGGGCTGACATGTGTGTGTGGGTGGGGCTGGCATGTGTGTGTGGGTGGGGCTGGCATGTGTGTGTGGGTGGGGCTGGCATGTGTGTGTGTGTGTGGGGCTGGCATGTGTGTGTGGGTGGGGCTGGCATGTGTGGGTGGGTGGGGCTGGCATGTGTGTGTGGGTGGGGCTGGCATGTGTGTGTGGGTGGGGCTGGCATGTGTGTGTGGGTGGGGCTGGCATGTGTGTGTGGGTGGGGCTGGCATGTGTGTGTGGGTGGGGCTGGCATGTGTGGGTGGGGGTGGCTGGCATGTGTGGGTGGGTGGGGCTGGCATGTGTGTTTGGGTGATATGGTTCTAGTGTATTGCACATGGTTGACAGAATTCTTATGTCTAATGTATTATTGTTGAGTGTCAAGACTGATCGAAATCTGGGTTAGCTGGTCTGTGCGGTTTGCTCAAAGATTTTATAGCAACAGTTAGAGTAAGAAATAAAGATCAGATTAGATGAGATCACATCACATCACATAACATCACATCACATCAGATACAATTGTTAATAAGAGACTCGTATGTTGTCTCAAGTGAATGTTGCTATATTCTGTGCCCAGTTCGCTGGTTATGCACCGATCTATTAATTTTTGGAGGTATATGCACCTGCTTATTCGACTCATTCCACCTTCATTTTAGAAATCACGTTCTGATTTCAAAACTTTAACGGAAAGTGGCAGATGGCATCATGTCCATCACAGATGTGTTCAGGCTCTTAGATAGGATAAGGAAATCTTTCCATTTTGACAAATACCACCACCCAACACCTCACTTTCGTTTGAACGTATATTTGTGTCTCAATTTTGTGACTTCCTGGCCTTGTGTTTTTCGTCTAGACAATCTTCAGAAAAAGCAGGAAAGTGTTTTCTTTGTATCTATTGTTACATTCTCTTTCCGTTCATTAGTTTGGTTTGCGTTGGCTTTTGTGTATGTTATTCGCAGTATGTAGGTTGGCGACGACACGTGGATGCAAGAAACGGTCATGCACCCACATCAACCTTTAAAACAGCCTCGCTTCTCTTTCAACAGTGATAAGGTCCTTTCTGCATCTGGATCTGCATGGGTAACGCCGGCAGAATCCAAAACTTATCATCAATAGGAATTAGCAGAAAGGGCCACAGACCGACAGAGACGTTTAAATGTAGACCGCAACACGGTGGCCTAGTGGTAAGGCGTCCGCCCAGTGAGCGGGAGGTCGTGGGTTCGAACCCCGGCCGGGTCTTACCTAAGACTTTAAAATTGGCAATCTAGTGGCTGCTCCGCCTGGCGTCTGGCATTATGGGGTTAGTGCTAGGACTGGTTGGTCCGGTGTCAGAATAATGTGACTGGGTGAGACATGAAGCCTGTCAGTGCTGCGACTTCTGTCTTGTGTGTGGCGCACGTTAAATGTCAAAGCAGCACCGCCCTGATATTACCCTTCGTGGTGGACTGGGCGTTAAGCAAACAAACAAACAAACACACATTTAAATGTAGGGCCTACGTCCGGCGAGGGTTTTATTTCTGAGAGTCAACTTTGTGCAGACTCTCCTAGGTGTCCGAGCACCCCCCGTGCGCACGCATGCCGCACGACAAAGATCCCAAAGTCACAGCGAAAGTCTGAGGCCTTGGAAAACACGAATACATGCATGCAAGACATACCAAATACCACACATATAAAGCCGATGTGCTCCATCGGCAGGGTTCCTCATCACGTAAAATTGGAGGTATCATACCCTCTGACCCCCCAAATCACGTACGAGATGCTCTTTGAAAGGGTGTCGGTATAAAAGTAACAATTATTTTGCCAAGAGGTATAATAACGTACGACTTGAAAGGCAAAAGGGTATGACTTTGATCGTTTGACAAACGGTACGACTGGTTATGCAACGCTCGAGGTTGTTTTTATATTTAGTCAAGTTTTGACTAAATATTTTAACATCGAGGGGGAATCGAAACGAGGGTCGTCGTGTATGTGCGTGCGTGTGTGCGTGTGTGCGTGCGTGCGTGTGTGTGTGTGTAGAGCGATTCAGACTAAACTACTGGACCGATCTTTATGAAATTTGACATGAGAGTTCCTGGGTATGAAATCCCCGAACGTTTTTTTAATTTTTTTGATAAATGTCTTTGATGACGTCATATCCGGCTTTTCGTGAAAGTTGAGGCGGCACTGTCACGCCCTCATTTTTCAACCAAATTGGTTGAAATTTTGGTCAAGTACTCTTCGACGAAGCCCGGGGTTCGGTATTGCATTTCAGCTTGGTGGCTTAAAAATTAATTAATGACTTTGGTCATTAAAAATCTGAAAATTGTAAAAAAAAAATAAAAATTTATAAAACGATCCAAATTTACGTTTATCTTATTCTCCATCATTTGCTGATTCCAAAAACATATAAATATGTTATATTCGGATTAAAAACAAGCTCTGAAAATTAAATATATAAAAATTATTATCAAATTTTTTTTTTCGAAATCAATTTAAAAACACTTTCATCTTATTCCTTGTCGGTTCCTGATTCCAAAAATATATAGATATGATATGTTTGGATTAAAAACACGCTCAGAAAGTTAAAACGAAGAGAGGTACAGAAAAGCGTGCTATGCAGCATAGCGTAAGCACTACCCCGCTCTTCTTGTCAATTTCACTGCCTATGCCGTGAGCGGTGGACCACGAGTATACGGTCTTGCTGCGTTGCATTGCGTTCAGTTTCATTCTGTGAGTTCGACAGCTACTTGACTAAATATTGTATTTTCGCCTTACGCGACTTGTTTATATTTAGTCAAGTTTTGACTAAATATTTTAACATCGAGGGGGAATCGAAACGAGGGTCGTGGTGTATGTGCGTGTGTGCGTGTGTGCGTGTGTGTGTCTGTGTGTGTGTGTAGAGCGATTCAGACTAAACTACTGGACCGATCTTTATGAAATTTGACATGAGAGTTCCTGGGTATGAAATCCCCATACGTTTTTTTAATTTTTTTGATAAATGTCTTTGATGACGTCATATCCGGCTTTTCGTGAAAGTTGAGGCGGCACTGTCACGCCCTCATTTTTCAACCAAGTTGGTTGAAATTTTGGTCAATTAATCTCCGACGAAGCCCGGACTTCGGTATTGCATTTCAGCTTGGTGGCTTAAAAATTAATTAATGACTTTGGTCATTAAAAATCTGAAAATTGTAAAAAAAAATTAAAATTTATAAAACGATCCAAATTTACGTTTATCTTATTTTCCATCATTTGCTGATTCCAAAAACATATAAATATGTTATATTCGGATTACAAACAAGCTCTGAAAATTAAATATATAAAAATTATTATCAAAATTAAATTGTCCAAATCAATCTAAAAACACTTTCATCTTATTCCTTGTCGGTTCCTGATTCCAAAAACATATAGATATGATATGTTTGGATTAAAAACACGCTCAGAAAGTTAAAACAAAGAGAGGTACAGAAAAGCGTGCTATCCTTCTTTGCGCAACTACTACCCCGCTCTTCTTGTCAATTTCACTGCCTTTGCCATGAGCGGTGGACTGACGATGCTACGAGTATACGGTCTTGCTGAAAAATGGCTTTGCGTTCAGTTTCATTCTGTGAGTTCGACAGCTACTTGACTAAATATTGTATTTTCGCCTTATGCGACTTGTTTGTTTTTTTTTTTCGCGGGAGACTAATTTCGGTAAGCTTCACCGGCGATCTCGACACGTGTTTACTGTCTCCAGGAAGTTGGCGCTGTCAGCGTGACCAGAGTTACTTCCCCTCCGCTATTTTCGGTTCTGTTGGTTCCGCGAAGACCGCGAGCGTGCAAGTTTGGAGACGATCAGTTTTGTCACTGACTTTGTGTTTGAAAATGCCACGACCAAGAAAGCCTGCTGCAGTTGATCCAAAACAACGAACTTTGACGTTTGCGATACCTGATTTTAGCATGCTTGGTGAAATTCTCTTGACCATTCCAATCACTTCTGTACACTGTGAGAGAGGCTTTAGTCAACAGAACCGGGGGAAGTCAAAGCTAAGGAACCGACTCTCAGTGGAGAGACTGGCCAACAAAATGAAGATTAAACACGTAGGCACTGACCTAAAGCGTGACATCACTGGAAGGGCATTGCAAGTGCACGGAGCCATGAGGAAAAGGAAATTTGTTGACAGTGGTTGTGACTTGCAAAGCAAAACACCAAGACTTCACCCAAAGACTGAGTTACAGAGTAATATTAGAGCCATACAGTTGCAACGCCCTTTCAATGATGCCACGCTTTAGTGTGTTGAAACTTAGATTGAACTGTTGTTGTGGAGAGACACAGTCACAAGTGTGTTGCAGATGTGAATTTCAACAGGCACTTGATAGGTGTGTTGTTAATTTGTAACCAACAACTGAACAGGCAAATAATTTCAAACTTATTGATACTCATAATAATGTTCTTGTTGTTGTGGAACTGAACTGACTTTTCATAGCATTACCCTCAATTTGTGGGGGAAAAAAAACTGTGTGGCACAGCACTGTTGAACTCATAATTCGAAGTTATTTTAGCATATAGGTTTGTTTGGGTTTTTTTTATGGTCTTAACAGTTAAACATGTATTACGTTATCATCAAGATTCATGCTTTGTTAGCACTAAGCAGTTGTTTTAATCAGTCTGGTTTTCTCTTGTTTTCATCTTATGAACATTCTAAATGTTAGACTAGCTTATTGTCTTGTACAGAATAACAACTGTGTGAATGGTGCTATACTGAATGAAAGAGTGTGACATGAAGTTCTTGTACATCATTGTAAAGAGTGTGAATGACGTTTTAGTTTAGATGTCAAGCGCTTAGAGCAAGCCTTTTTAACGAAAGTTTTTGATTTAGCGCTATATAAATGTTCTTCTTATTATTATTATTATTATTATAATTGTCAGTTGGTGGCTGGGTTCTGGGTTATTAATAAAAGTTTACTGTTCAGAATTTCAAGCCAGTTTACTTGTTCATTTTGTGAAAGCTCTCAGCCTCTGACTAGTGTTTAGATACCTCGGTAATTGCTGTAAATGTGTAAGTGTTATTCACTTATTGTAATGCTACAAGCAAGAATTTACACATATGACATTTCACAATGGTCATACATTATTTCCTTTATTCAAAGCACTCTCAAATTGACAATGCAATTTGCACACATTGACATCATGCACATGCAAGAACCTGGTAAAACAGCAAAGCAATACACCGAGTCGCCGACAACATGCCATACCCTTTGATCAATCAGGAAAGGGTATGAAAACCCTTTACTTTTTTGGTGAAAGGGTATGAATACCCTTGACCTCAGAGCCTGTGTGGAACCCTGATCGGTCCAATGTTTTTCCTTTGTCTTCCCTGTCTTCATTCTCTTACCCCGCAAAGTTCCTTGGAAGATGTTGTGATGACAGTATACAAAAGGATGCAGCTCATGGGATGAGAACTTCGCGACAGTGTCCTGGAGATCTCATTGTTGGAGAACGGGTATTACTGCTTTAACAGGTAGGCCAGCAATGCATTGAATGTTACGCAACAACTGGGTAGGTGAAAGTATCACTGTGTACCGCATTGCTCACTGTAGGTTGCAATCAAGAAGAAGACTTTCCATCTATCTGAGAATGCCAGCAACGAACAGAGCGTCCGAAATGCGATGCTGACACGCAGTTGTGGTGTATGTGCAGGTACAAGCAATGGAAATGTTACCCTATCAGCGACTGTGCTGGAATGTCAATAGTGTGTGTGTGTGTGTGTGTGTGTGTGTGTGTGTGTGCATGCGTGCGGCGTGCGTGCAAGCGTGCGTGCGTGCGTGCGCCCGTGTGCGTGCCTGCGTGCGTGTGTGTGTGTGTATGTGCGTGCGTGCGTAAGTGCGAGTGTGCGTGTGTGTATGTGTGTGTGTCTGCTTGTCTGCCTCTCTGTCAGTCTGTCTGTCTGTCCGTCCGTCTGTCCGTGTGTGTGCTTGCCATTGTGTCTATGCGCAAACACAGATAGACAGAAAGACAGACAAACAGACAGAGAGAATCAGAATCAGAATGGTTTATTTGCTCAGGCAATATGCCCATTGCAAGTTGGGCTGGATTTGGGGAAGGGTATTCGAACACTCAAATATCGAAACCGAAGCCGATAGTGCATTTACACAAAGTTGCATAATAAGAGTGTCCGTTCAAACTGACATTACGGCATGTCAGACGTGTCGCACTCTGAACGAGGCTATAAGTGTCCGTTCAATGCCCATTGTCTTTCACAATACACACGATTTCATGTTCGATCGCGAAACGTTCGTTAACCAAGGTAGAACCGGATCAAGTCAATTAGGATCTTTTGTCTTGCTCGAACCTTCCGTAGATGGTGTTGCGGTATGTTCCGTCTGTCCACTGGTCTCCACGAGGCGAGCCGCTGCATGTAGCCTAGTTCCTCTGGAATCATGTTCTTGGAACCCTGCTTGATGAACCAGAATGTTACTTCATCGCTGTATTCAATCTGTGGGTTGGACACAAGCACAAGATCGTCCGTCTCGAAAATGTACAGCGGTTCTTCTGTGCTGTCATTAGTCACAATCCTGTGATGTGTGTTGTTCCTGCGCCTGTCCCGGAGACGACGCTGCAATGGCCTGTCCATGATTGCCCCAGTATACTCTTTAACTGTGTCAAAAGGATCGTCTTTTTCTGGGTCAATACAGTTTTCCCCAGGCACGCTTTCTGTTGTCATGTGTTCAGCTGTTTCAAGGCCGTGCTCTTCTGCGTGCAATGTCGTTGAATAAACAGAAAATGGGTCGCCACTTGCCAACACAGTCGAGTCACTACTGTTTGCACGTGACTTTCCAGCGGTCACCGTGTCGAGGTCTGTGTCAGGTGTGTTATCTTCTTTTGTATGGCAATTACTCAGTTGTTTTTTGGGTGTAGCTTCAAAAAGAGGCACATTAAAAGTTTCACTTGCCTTATCCTCTCGTTTTGCTTTCCTATCCTCAGCTCTCTTCTTATCTCTTCGCATCTGGCTTGGTGGTTTTCTGCGATAACATTGAACCTTGTTGTTATGTGTGTCACTGTGAACTTGACGTAGCGTGTAGCTGGGTCGCCATCAGTGGCCGCCGGTGCAAGTCTGACAACAAACGTCAAGTTGTCCCCATTGCCGGCGATTTTCCATGATGTGACGTGGTGGTCGTGGAGCAGGGCTTGTAGAGATGTACTTGCAGCAGTTGGTAAACCAACGACTGTCATTCTGACGAGTTATTGACAACTTTGGGTGGAAACGAAGCGCAGCTCAAAAACTCCAACCTGCCCGCTCGGCGAAATCTCGAGAGTCCACAGACAGAGAGAGTGACTGAGAGAGAGAAAGAGAGAGACAGACAGACAGAGACAGAGACAGAGACAGAGAAACAGAGAGACACGGAGACACAGAGAGACAGAGAGAGAGAGTCGTTTCCGTTTACCTACAAACGAAACTACACACTCTGGTACTGTTCATTTTTGTTCGCATTTCTTCTCTTCTCCGTTTCCGTAAATGCATGCTAAGTACTTTTATGCCTGAGTTTCAGTTTCCTGTAAAAAACAAAAAAAAGAAATAACAAATATCCTCACAAAAGACACAAGGTCAATGTTTTCAGGTAAACAACTGGAATCTTAAACCAATTAGCCTAGTTTTAGATTCCCAAGAGCTGTTTATTGGTGATTTTGATATTTGAGAGGTTGCAATCATTACCCCGCTTGTAATTGGCACACTTATTGTCCAACTCAATTTATATTTTATCGTGTGTCTGGGTGATTGGTTGCATTACAAACCGATTTGAGCTACATTCAAGAAAATTGATAGCGTTGAGTGGAGAACAGATATAGTGCTCTGTGAGGGTCACACACGATGTGTGCATAGAGTTGCAGCTTTAGTTATGTGTGTGTTTGTGTGTGCG
>NW_027128095.1:57500-70994 GCF_037325665.1 Littorina saxatilis
TTTTAGGGGCCGATCCTATAACTTTTTATTACATTTGTCAAAAAAAAAAAAAAAAAAAAAAAAAAACGAGTGCAAAAAACGCAATGAAAGCGAAAGCGCCCGAGTCGCACACTTATTTCCCTGTCAAGTAGGTTTAATTTGTACACATTAGAAAAAAAGTTTAAAAAAAAAAAAAAGTGATTGCCTACCTACCTACCCTATTTTTTTTGGCTATGTTACCGTAACCACACCTATTTTTTTTTTTGGCCTAAAAGACGTGGAGTGCGTGCTTTATTTTGTTTTTGCTTCTCAGTCTCTTCTCTTTTATTTCGCCTGCGGGTAAATAATTGCCGTGTGAAATAACCCGGTAACCAAGCCCCCACCCAGCAAGATGCAGAAAGCATGTTGCTTATCGATTCCAGATTTCTCCAGACCTCAAGACTTAATCCTCATCTGCCTCCCCTGCTTCGGATTTGTAGTTCCAATCCCTGCCCCCCCCCCCCCTCCCCCATCCCCCACCCCTCTTCCCTGACATCCTCTCTTCCAAACTTTCCCGCCATACGCTTTTTCACCACCACCTCTCCCCATCATTTGCCCTATCCCCCTACCACCAATCCCTTTCCAAAGTGTGATATTTTCCCTCGGGACAAAAAACTAATTCTCTTTCACTAACATCCACTCAAATCACGGTCATTTTACCGTGTCCAATTACCTGCGGTACAGATTGCCTCCTGTGCTGCACCCTTTTCCTTAGCTTTGTCCAACTGCGTTGTTCTTTCATTACAGTGGAACCCTCTCGTCCAGAAATCTGAGCACATCATGCACTAAAAAGGATGAAGTCTTAAAATAGGGGTAAATGTACAGAGGTTATGGACACAAAATCTGAGAAAACAGCCTCTTAAAAGGTGAAAGTCTTAAATCGGGGGGTCTTAATTGGGGGGGGGGGGGGCCAATACCCTTCTCCCACTCACATCCATCACACCTACCCAATATGTGACCCTCCACCACGGAATGAGTCGCATGTCACCTTTGCATGATTTTCATATTTTTTACATTTTTCTAAAGAGTTTTTTATGCTCTATCCAGTGGTGAAAACCGTTTTAGAAAAGAGCGAAACCTGTTTGAGTTATAAGCCTGTGACTAAGGTGACCCTCACACTGTTACCTGACACTCCCCGGACTTTTATTAAGCCCATCGCAGAACCGCGCGAGGTGACATATGCGACTCATTTTGTGGTGGAGGGTCACATATAGGCACACACGCTGTTATGTCACCAAAGACCCACTAATATTATTCAACTGCCCATTTGGCATGATTCATGCGAACTGGGCAGTTGAGAAACCAGGACCTCTTCCCAGCCACACCGCTGCCCCACAAGTCAAGAACACCACTGAAGAAACACTGCGAGCGCACTTAGACTAGAAGCCATAGGACTTAAACCACCGCTGCCCCACAAGTCAAGAACACCACTGAAGAAACACTGCGAGCGCACTTAGACTAGAAGCCATAGGACTTAAACCACCGCTGCCCCACAAGTCAAGAACACCACTGAAGAAACACTGCGAGCGCACTTAGACTAGAAGCCATAGGACTTAAACCTAAAAGGGCCTTCTATTCCACCAAAAGGACGTCGTGTGAACCAAATACAAATCCACGCTTACAGAACATGGTGCTAAAAATGAACTTGAAGCCGAAGGACTCTGGAGTCAGTGTCAAGCTGAAAAACTCTGATCGGTGCTGAAATTACACGACGCCATGGGTATATAATAAATGTACTTCTCACGACGCACACTGCGCTCGTCTCCTGACACTCGGCGCTTCAAAGTTGTCCGGTACAAACGAAAGCAACATGGTTTTCGCAGTTTTTCTCACTTTGGTCCCATCATCTGCAATGAAGTACCCTTGAAGTGTCAGAAACAGTCAGTCGCTCCCCTCTTCCAAAACCTCAAGACACACCTTTTCAAACAACATTTCGTCGATTAGCTATGTCCTGCACATTAGTCTCTGTTGTACATTTGCCTGGTATTAGTGTGTGTGTGTGTGTGTGTGTGTGTGTATGTGTGTGTGCGGGGGGGGCTTTATTCTAAATAAACAAGTGGCTAGATCGGAGATGGGGAGAGAGAGAGAGAGAGAGAGAGAGAGAGAGAGAGAGAGAGAGAGAGAGAGAGAGAGAGAGAGAGAGAGAGAGAGCCCCCTCTAGTTTGTGTGTGCTTTCTGTGAGTATCAGTCTGTTGTATGTGTTTGTTCGCGTGCTTGACTGTGCATACAGTGGTGCAGTGGTAAACCATTTGTTTCATGTATGTGTGCTCTTTGATGAGTATTCTCCTTTTTAACGTGTTGTTGTTTGATTGAACTTGTAAAGCTCTTCGGGCTGTGGGGAAGCGCTATATAAATTTTCCATTATCGTAATTATTATTATTATTATTACGACGCCAAATAGAATTTGAAGCTGAAGGACTGGAAGATATCAAGCTGATTGGACTCCATGCAGGAAGAGTTAGACACAATGAGTCAAAGCACATCCAGGCGAACCAAATCCATGCCATATTCATGGTCTACATGTGTCGTCGTTGTTGTTGTTGTTGTTGTTGTTGTTGTTGTTGTTGTTGTTGTTGTTGTTGTTGTTTCTGCTGCTGTTCTTGTTGTTGTTCTTCTTCTTCTTCTTCTTCTCCCTCTTCTTCTCCTCGTTGTTGTTGTTGTTGTTGTTGTTGTTGTTGTTGTTGTTGTTGTTGTTGTTGTTGTTGTTGGTGTTGTTGTTGTTCCTGCTGCTGTTGTTGTTGTTCCTGCTGATGTTCTTGTTGTTGTTGTTGTTGTTGTTGTTGTTCTTTTTCTTCTTTTTTTTCTTCTTCTTCTTCTTCTTCTTCTTCTTCTTCTTGTTCTTGCTGTTGTTGTTGTTGTTGTTGTTGTTGTTGTTGTTGTTGTTGTTGTTGTTGTTGTTGTTGTTGTTCTTCTTCTTCTTCTTCTTCTTCTTCTTCTTCTTCTTCTTGTTCTCCTCCTCCTCGTTCTTGCTGTTGTTGTTGTTGTTGTTGTTGTTGTTGTTGTTGTTGTTGTTGTTGTTGTTGTTGTTTTTGTTGTTGTTGTTGTTTTAGTTGTTGTTGTTCTTGCTGCTGTTGTTGTTCCTGCTGGTGTTCTTGTTGTTGTTGTTGTTGTTCTTCTTCTTCTTCTTCTTCTTCTTCTTCCTCTTCTTCTCCTCGTTCTTGCTGTTGTTGTTGTTGTTCTTGTTCTTGCTCTTGTTCTTGTTTTACCGAGAGCTGCAGCTTCAATATAAAAGGAAGATCGCTCACTTTGTTGTAGAACTACTATGCCACCATTTGCAACTCTTCAGTCAGACGTCGCATTAATTTGAGACGACAGAGAACACAAGAATCCCTTCTTGGAAACATGAATTTTTGATGTCTTCGTTTCATGGCTTATCTCATAGCGTTTTAAGTTCGGCATCACCCTTATCAATTATTCAAAAAGCCGAGAGAAACTTGAATGGATCGTATTCCCAATTCGATTAAAACAACACATTTGTTAGGTGTTTGAAAGATGTTTAAATAACAAGTATGAGATCGGCTAAAAGAATGTTGAATTCGATACAACGCTTCCCGAAAACTTCAGACATTCTGTGAAAGAGGAAAGAGTACTTGAAAAAGTTGTTGTTTTAAACTTACTTCGTAAGAAGTCCAAGAAACAGCTTTTGATACGAAAAGGATCGGTCTTCCACTGATAGAGGCTCAGCTGTCAAATACTTATTTCCAATGAAAGCATGCAAAGAAAGAAAGCAAATGAAAAAAAAAATAAAACATAACCAAAATACCCAGACATACAGAAAGAGATACAAACAGACACACAGGCACACAGACGCACCCACGCACGCAGGCATACACGGACGTACGCACGCACGCACACACACCCATACATCCACACACCCACTAACACGCCCACACGAACAATCGCCCCCCTACCCCCCCCCCCCGCCACACACACACACACACACTCACACGAAACACACACACATACACACACACACATAGGTGGTTTTACAGTCATTTGGGGTCGGCTGTGTATCAAAATGCCATCTTGCTCAAAACACAGGCATTTGGGGTCTCTTTTGTTTTAAGTGTTAGAAAGTTTCTTAAAACTTCAATGAGCGTTAAATGCCATTTTAAAGTGTGAAAACTCATTTCAGGAGGTTATTACATAAAATGCAACCTCCAGCGTGATTTTTAGAAAAACAGACATTTGGGGACGATGTTTGCTGTACAGCAGTGAAATGGGGACGTATGTGTACACAAAGTGCAGAGCTAGAATTACGTTATCGGTGCTATGAATGTTTTAGGTGTTAGAAAGTTTGTTAAAACTTCAATGAGCGTTAAATGCCATTCTAAAGTGTCAAAACTCATTTCAGGAGGTTATTACATAAAATGCAACCTCCAGCGTGATTTTTTAGAAACAAACAGGTATTTGGGGACGATGTTTGCTGTACAGCAGTGAAATGGGGACGTCCAAAAGTGCAGAGCTCCCGCAGAGCTATATGAATGGTTTCATCACATACATGGCGCTAGGCGACATATGTTGTGAAAAATTTTACAAATCACGTTTTTGCGCCCGATATTTTCTTGTCATCTCCAAAGTCAAGGGACAAACACGAAATTCCTTGACTTTTGGGGTAGCGCGACTCTGTTAATTTTAAGAATTAAAAAAAAAAAAAAATTCATTACTAGGATGCCCCATCGTTGGGAAATTCCGGTCGCTTCCTCCGAGTGGAAAGCTAGCAGTGACAGAGTCGCACTACCCCAAGTCAAGGGATCTATTAGTCCTGTTTCGCCGTTATCCCAATTCGCCCCCATACCATTTTGGCGACATTTCTCAGGCCAAGTGTCATTTTACCACCATATCATGTACCATTAGCTCCACATCCCATTTTGGCGCAATCCCGTTTCGCCGTTAACCCATTTCGCCCCCATCCCATTTTTGCGACATTTTACAGGCCAAGTGTCATTTTACCACCATGTCATGTACCATTAGCTCCACGTCCCATTTTGGCGCAATCCCGTTTGGCCGTTAGCCCATTTCGCCCCCATCCCATTTTTGCGACATTTTACAGGCCAAGTGTCATTTTACCACCATGTCACGTACCATTAGCTCCACGTCCCATTTTGGCGCAATCCCGTTTGGCCGTTATCCCATTTTGCCCCCATCCCATTTTTGCGACATTTCATAGGCCATGTGTCATTTTACATGCCATTCTAAAGTGTCAAAACTCATTTCAGGAGGTTATTACATAAAATGCAACCTCCAGCGTGATTTTTTAGAAACAAACAGGTTTGTTTGTTTGTTTGTTTATTTGTTGCTTAACGTCCAGCCGACTACGCAGAGCCATATCAGGACGAGGAAGGGGGGGATGAAGGGGGCCACTTGTCAAGCGATTCCTGTTTACAAATGCACTAACCCATTACTTGTGTCCCAGCAGGCTTTAGTAAAACTAAATTAATACCTACTGGAAGATTACCAGTTTCCAGTATGTTAAAATAGGCTTAACCTATCTACTGCTGGACTTACATCAGAACACTAACAGATTAAACTATACATGAATCGCGAGACAAGCGGCAAGAGAAGAGATTTTTGGAAAAAATACAGGTGAATGAGCAAGAAGGCAGAAAAAAGAAAAGAATTCATGAAGAAAAAGAGAGCATGACAGGAAAGAGGAACCAAAAATCTACCTAACAGCAAACTAGAAAGCTCCTGCGGTTCCAAAAACAGGAGGGGCCTTTAATTTCATAACCGCAGTGCCCCACTGCGGGAAAACAAACAGGTATTTGGGGACGATGTTTGCTGTACAGCAGTGAAATGGGGACGTCCAAAAGTGCAGAGCTCCCGCAGAGCTATATGAATGGTTTCATCACATACATGGCGCTAGGCGACATATGTTGTGAAAAATTTTACAAATCACGTTTTTGCGCCCGATATTTTCTTGTCATCTCCAAAGTCAAGGGACAAACACGAAATTCCTTGACTTTTGGGGTAGCGCGACTCTGTTAATTTTAGGAATTAAAAAAAAAAAATTAATTACTAGGATGTCCCATCGTTGGGAAATTCCGGTCGCTTCCTCCGAGTGGAAAGCTAGCAGTGACAGAGTCGCACTACCCCAAGTCAAGGGATCTATTAGTCCTGTTTCGCCGTTATCCCAATTCGCCCCCATCCCATTTTGGCGACATTTCTCAGGCCAAGTGTCATTTTACCACCATATCATGTACCAATAGCCCCACATCCCATTTTGGCGCAATCCCGTTTGGCCGTTAGCCCATTTCGCCCCCATCCCATTTTTGCGACATTTTACAGGCCAAGTGTCATTTTACCACCATGTCATGTACCATTAGCTCCACTTCCCATTTTGGCGCAATCCCGTTTCGCCGTTATCCCATTTTGCCCCCATCCCATTTTTGCGACATTTCATAGGCCATGTGTCATTTTACCACCGTGTCAAACCACTAGCGCCACATTCCATTTTGTCGCCATGCCGTTTTGCCGTCATCCCATTTTGCCGCCATCTCTATTTCGCGACATTTTGGATTGTGGCAAAAATGGAATTTGGCGTAAACGGAATGTCTTCCTAGTTGAATAACGCAGTATAGTAGTATAGTGAGGCTTGGCAAGAAGAATAAATAAAAAATGTGATGGCGGCCAAATGGGATGGTGTCAAAATGGGATGACGTGCTATTGTTATGACACGGTAGTAAAATGACGCTTGGCTTGTGAAATGTCGCGACAATGGGATGGGGGATAAATGGAATACGGTGAAACGGCATGGCGGCCAAATGGGATATGGTGTCAAAATGGGATGTCGCGCTATTGTTATGACATGTTAGTAAAATGCCCTGTCACGTAGTCTCAATCCAAATTGGAAATCCATAGCATCATCATTATAATCATCCTCATCTCATTAATCATCCAAAATTATAAATTTTATAAAATGACGCTTGGCTTGTGAAATGTCGCGAAAATGGGATGGGGAAAAAAATGGGACGGCGGCAAAATGGGATTGCACCAAAATGGGATGTGGATCAGCCACTAGATTTCCAATTTTAAAGTCTTAGGTATGACCCGGTGTGACGTTTTCATCTTTCGCCGTGTTGATATTTCGATTTTCGGCCTCGTTGATCTAGTATAAACTCTACACTGAACAAAAAAAACACCCTTCGATAGTACTGATGAGCGACCTTGTGTACCTTACATTCATGGGGCCAAATTTGTCCAACCAATTATTTTATTTAACTTAGAAATTTGATTCATCCTAAAATGTTTCCCTTCTTACTCAAGGGACGTAACCACTCGGTACACGTTTTCGAAGAATTCGATTTTGGGAGTGAAATCTATTTAATTTCACAACCAATTTTTTTCACATGCAAGAAACTGACATGCTTTTCGTCCATAAATAATTTCTCTTCTTAATTTTACCAGGAAACAACATTTCGGTCTCGAGTAAATATCGAGGGGGAAATATGTACACAGGCAAAAGATGAAATCGTGACACCGGCCGAGGTTCAAACCCACGACCTCCCGATCACGGGGCGGACGCCTTACCACTAAGCTAATCGTGCCGGTTTACCCTTGAGTGACAGACGGACAGACAAAAGAATATACAGACAGACCGTAATTAACACAAACACACACACTCAGCAGAGCAAAGCGGTATAACACACAAACTCAGCAGAGCAAGGCAGTATTACACACACAGACTCTGCAGAGCAACTAAGTCGGTGACACACAGACACAGTTATTTGGGGACGATGTTTGCTGTACAGCAGTGAAATGGGGACGTCCAAAAACCGATAGCTCTGCGCTGTGCTATGAATGGTTTCATCAGTTACATATGGCGCTAGGCGACATAAGAGTATTTCCAATCCAGTCAGTAGCTAGCATTCACGACCCTGACAACGGATGGTTTGAGTCTGATTTATGAGAATGAGAATGAGGGAGAGAGAGTTGTATTAAATTGAATTGAATTAAATTGAATTGAATTTATCTTTCTCTTAACACTGTAACAGAACAAGAAATGCTAAAATGTTTTTTTTTCCATCCCGCCCTCGCCCATTGAGTTGAAATAGAAGTTAACCACATTATGTTTGAAAATGTTCCAGTGCTTTATGTACAATAATGTTTCAATACAATCATAGTGTATTAACATTTTACCAGTATCAGCTGCAAAATAGAAGTAGTGCTTTACAAGTTTCGAAAGAGAAACAGCATGTAATGATACGTAAATGGTGTACAGCAGTGAATTGGGGACTGTTTCCCAAACAGCAGTCAGATGGGGTCTGGTTGTTGTACAGCAGTCATTTGGAGGCACAAGCTAAAACTGCTTCAGAGATGTGTGTTTTTCATTGGCTTTGATCTCCGCTGAGAGGGAGAGAGTCAGAAAGAGCGACATAGACAGATAGACAGAGACAGAGAGACAGACCGAGACAACAAAGGAGAGGTTAAGGACACCCCCTTACCCTTGAGTGACAGACGGACAGACAAAAGAATATACAGACAGACAGACCGTAATTAACACAAACACACTCAGCAGAGCAAAGCGGTATAACACAAACTCTGCAGCAAGGCAGTATTACACACACACACACACACTCTGCAGAGCAACTAAGTCGGTGACACACAGACACAGGTATTTGGGGACGATGTTTGCTGTACAGCAGTGAAATGGGGACGTCCAAAAACCTGTGCTTGTTTGTTTGTTTGTTTGCTTCACGCCCAGCCGACCACGAAGGGCCATATCAGGGCGGTGCTGCTTTGACATATAACGTGCGCCACACACAAGACAGAAGTCGCAGCACAGGCTTCATGTCTTACCCAGTCACATTATTCTGACACCGGACCAACCAGTCCTAGCACTAACCCCATAATGCCAGACGCCAGGCGGAGCAGCCACTAGATTGCCAATTTTAAAGTCTTAGGTATGACCCGGCCGGGTTTCGAACCCACGACCTCCCGATCACGGGGCGGACGCCTTACCACTAGGCCACCGTGCCGGTATGGTTTGAGTCCTATTTATGAGAACGAGAATGAGGGAGAGATGATTGTATTGAATTGAATTGAATTAAATTGAATTGAATTGATCTTTATCTTAACACTGTAACAGAATAGGAAATGCTAAACTACTTTTTTTTTTTCATCCCGCCCTCGCTCATTGAGGTGAAATAGAAGTTAACCACATTATGTTTGAAAATGTTTCCAGTGCATTATGTACAATAATGTTTTAATACAATCATAGAGTATTAACGTTTTACCAGTATCAGCTGCAAAATATAGTAGTAGTGCTTTACGAGTTTTGCAAGAGAAGCAGCATGTAATGATACGTAAATGTGATACAACAGCGATCAAAGTTCAAGTCTGAAGGTAGGCTCTGAGAAGTGTAACCAGTGCATGCAAATCCTTGGCGATATGATTTATCTCAATGAGGTACAGTGTTCGTCGCACATCCGCAGGCTCCTCAATAAATGCCAGTCGTTCTGATTCATCATAACTCATGTCTGCTTTGTCCCTGAATAACGTCCAGTACAATGTTTCAGCTTTGGTACAATCGTAGGTGAACATGAAGTCATCTGATTTTGCAAGCAGCTGTTTGGATGAAGCATTGTACACCATTCTAATCACTTTCTTTCGTGTTCTGGGGTTCGTAGTAATTTCTAAAGCAAGTGCTTTTACTTCCCCTAGACTGTACTCCCTTTCCAAAGCATCCTTTTCAGCTTTAGTCAACTGCTTTTCCACTGGTTCCTCTGTATCACTCTCTGACGTAAAATATCTGTCCTTGTCACTGTCAGTGGCCACGCATGTGGAGTCAACGGATTGCTGCAAGGCAGGTTCCGTCAGCTTGGATGGAATGTGGCTCCGTGATTCACGTGCTTCAATGTTCACAACACAGCTTGCCTCGCTGTCAATGCGTTCGCCGGCGTGTAGTCTCATTTTCTGTTTGTGCCTAACGTCGGGAACTTTGTCGTACGTGTTTGTGTGAATTATGCCTGATGTTGTGCTGGCATGATTTCGCAGATGATCGATCAGCTGTATCAACAGAAGAAACGCATACCTCTTTGCTGTTAAATTGTTGGGATCATTGTCTGTCACGTCTGAGCTGCGAAGGGGTTTTGTTTACGTTGCGTTGACTAGCTCGGCAAATGGCGGCCTGTTGGTTCTCTGTGCTGAGCAGTTGAAGTGTGACTGTGGCTCCTTCTCATTCTCCGGTGACTTTCCAGTACTTGACATAGTGGTCAGCTGGCAGGCCTGTCAAGGTAGCTTCCACAGCAGTTGGTAGTCCAACGACAGGCATTTTCTTCACTTGTTCAAGTAAATTGCTGGAGCGAAAAATGTGTGCTGCCGGAGGGACAGATAGAGAGAGAGAGAGAGAGAGAGAGAGAGAGAGAGAGAGAAGAGAGAGAGAGAGAGACAATGACAATGACAATTCTTTATTTAACGAGGGTAGTAGTAGATTAAGCAGTGGTCTGCTTTTTTACATCCAGCCCTCGCCCTAAAGAGGGACTAACTAAAAAAATGAAATAAAAAATACAAGATAAAAATTAGAAAATAGATAACTAAAATTCTACATTTTAACAAATAACTAAAGTGAAAACACATTATACATATGTACACAAAATGCATTACATTGAGGTAAATTGCGAGTTGATTGATGTGAATTAAGTGGTATAGTGCAGCTTGCACTTTCTCAACATCATGCTCTAATCCATACATTACATTTTTAAAGAAAATCAATCAAACAAGCAAGACATTGCCAAGATCATCACACATCTAAATACATGTAGTGGTTGGTTTGTAAGTCCCTTCATTCGAAAAGGGTTTGTGTACATTATACCAATAAAGAGGAGAGGGGCATGTTTAATACAAAAATTGTATTTGTAATTGTAGAGAGAGAGAGAGAGAGAGTGAGAGTTGGGGTAATTAAATAAGAGAGAAAGACAGAGACAGAGCGAGAGAGACGGACAAACAGACGGACAGACATACGGACAGACAGTAACCTGCGAGAGAGAGGAAGACAGACAGATAGGCACACAGTCAAAAACCGGAGAAAAAAAAATCATAGAAAGAGATAGAGATAAAAGACACAATTGCAACAGCTCTGCAGATTTCTTTCCTACGTGTTTGTTTAAAACAAATCTGACAGAGAAAGGAGAACAAAACAGAGAGAGAGTAGGAAAGAGAAAGTGTGTAAGAGAGAGAGAGAGAGAGAGAGAGAGAGAGAGAGAGAGAGAGAGAGAGAGAGAGAGAGAGAGAGAGGGGGGGGGGGGCGAGAGAAAGAACGGGAGAGAGAGATGACGATGATGATTTAACGTTGTTATACAATGAATAGGGTTAGAGGCTATCACGCAGCAAACTCTCCAAGAGAGGGAAATAAAGAGATATATCATCATCATCATCATCATCATCATCGTCATCGTCGTCGTCGTCGTCGTCGTCGTCGTCGGCGTCGTCGGCGTCGGCATCGGCATCGGCATCGGCATCGGCATCGGTATTGGGATCAGCATCGTCACCTACATGTGTCTTTTCATGTTGTTTTTTTGTTTGTCGGCTTGTCTAGTCTGTCTGTCTCTGTCTCAGTCTCTGTGTCTGTCTGTCTGTCTGTCTGTCTGTCTGTCTGTCTGTCTGTCACGGGCTTGGGGTCTCTGTTTAATTTCGTCTGTTTTCCGTTGTTGCATCTTATTTGCATAACCATCTTCGATAATCATTTGGTCGAAATTTGCCAGGAATAAACCATCATTTGTAATACATTATGCTGACTGTAAGAGAGAGAGAGAGAGAGAGAGAGAGAGAGAGAGAGAGAGAGGAGAGAGAGAGAGAGAGAGAGAGAGAGAGATGAAGAGAGTGAAAAAGAGAGAGAGATGGCGAGAGAGAGAGAGATGGGGAGAGAGAGAAGGGGGGGAGAGAGAGAGAGAGAGAGAGAGAGAGAGAGATGAAGAGAGCGAAAAAGAGAGAGAGATGGCGAGAGAGAGATGGGGAGAGAGAGAAGGGGAGAGAGAGAGGGAGAGACAGACAGACAAACAAACAAACAGACAGACAGACACACAGACACGCAGACAGACACCAAAGGTTGAGAATAGAGAGAAAACAAGAAAAGTGTGAAGCAGCCGTGCATATTTCTTTTTTGCATAATCCGTGAAAGTAACCTAAGAGAGAGAGAAGAACAGGCAGACAGGCAGGAATGTGTGTGTGTGTGTGTGTGTGTGTGTGTGTGTGTGTGTGTCTGTGTGTGTGTGTAGAGTGATTCAGACTAAACTACTGTACCGATCTTTGTGAAATTTGACAGGAGAGTTCCTGGGTATGATATCCCCGAACGTTTTTTTCATTTTTTTGATAAATGTCTTTGATGACGTCATATCCGGTTTTTCGTGAAAGTTGAGGCGGCACTGTCACGCCCTCATTTTTCAACCAAATTGGTTGAAATTTTGGTCAAGTAATGTTCGACAAAGCCCGGACTTCGGTATTACATTTCAGCTTGGTGGCTTAATTAAATTAAAAATTAATTAATGACTTTGGTCATTAAAAATCAGAAAAATGTAAAAAAAAATAAAAAAATTATAAAACGATCCACATTTACGTTCATCTTATTCTCCATTATTTGCTGATTCCAAAAACATATCAATATGTTATATTTGGATTAAAAACAAGCTCTGAAAATTAAAAATATAAAAATTAGTATCAAAATTAAATTTTCCAAATCAATTTAAAAACACTTTCATCTTATTCCTTATCGGTTCTTGATTCCAAAAACGTATAGATATGATATGTTTGGATTAAAAACACGCTCACAAAGTTAAAACGAATAGAGGTACAGAAAAGCGTGCTATCCTTCTCAGCGCAACTACTACCCCGCTCTTCTTGTCAATTTCACTGCCTTTGCCGTGAGCGGTGGCTGGCGATGCTACGAGTATACGGTCTTGCTGCGTTGCATTGCGTTCAGTTTCATTCTGTGAGTTCGACAGCTACTTGACTAAATGTTGTATTTTCGCCTTACGCGACTTGTTTTTGTTTTGTTTTAATAAACTGAGAGAGTAAGAAAAAGACAAAAAGAGAGACAGAGCTAGAAATACAGAGAGACAGACAGAGAGACGGACCGACCGACAGAATTAGTGCGAGATAGAGATAGAGAGACACACAAACAGGGACAGACAGACAGAGACCGACATTTTGAGAAGAATGAAGAGAAAACCAGCAGTATTATATGCATAGTCTTAAGCTGTGTTTCCATATCGCGACGCGATGGCAGCACGATAGTTGCGGCGAGGTGGCGGCAGCGTCAAAACCGATCGCAACAGTAATATCAAAGAACGCATGTTTCCATATGTGCGATGCGACGGATGCTTCATCTGGGGATTTAATCAAGTTTGAGTGAATCTTTCTTGAAGGTTTTTTTTTGTATTCATAAATTATGAGTAATCTAAGCTTAATTAGTTTGGACAACATTTTGGATGAAATTATTGCTGCTGCAGGAACATTGAATTGGCAAGTCTGTAACAGTAA
>NW_027128096.1:0-3000 GCF_037325665.1 Littorina saxatilis
AACACAGCTGTGATGATGAGAGAGATGGGGTAGGGGTGTGAGACGGAGGAGTAAAACACCGCTGTCAATATGAGAGGGATGGGGGTAGTGGTGTGAGACGGAGGTGCAAAACACAGCTGAGATGATTAAAGGGATGGGGGTAGTGGTGTGAGACGGAGGAGTAAAACACAGCTGTCAATATGAGAGGGATGGGGGTAGTGGTGTGAGACGGAGGTGTAAAACACAGCTGAGATGATTATAGGGATGGGGGTAGGGGTGTGAGACGGAGGAGTAAAACACAGCTGTCAATATGAGAGGTATAGGGGTAGTGGTGGGAGACGGAGGTGTAAAACACAGCTGAGATGATTATAGGGATGGGGGTAGGGGTGGGAGACGGAGGAGTAAAACACAGCTGAGATGATTGGAGGTAATGGGGGTAGTTGTGTGAGACGGAGGAATACAACACAGCTGTGATGATGAGAGGGATAGAGTAGGGGTGTGAGACGAAGGATAAAAACACAACTGTTATGATAAGGGGGATGGGAGTAGTGGTGTGAGCTGGAAGAATGAAACACAGCTATGATGATGAGAGAGATAGGGGTACGGGTAAGAGATGTGGGAGGAAAACATAGCTTTGATAAGTTGAATAGTTAGCGCATCGGGCTGCGGGCCGGGAGGTCATGGGTTCGAATCCCATCAGGGTCATGTTGGTTTTTCGGGCTACGGTCGGCTCCTACCCAGAGTGGAAGTGCTATGGTTCCTATGGGAAGGCTGGAATCACACAGCCGAGTGTCATTCACTTAACGAATGCATCTTTGAGGGTGCTCAGGTTTAACTGACCAACACGGCAGGTGCGGCAGTTCTCGGGCCTGGTTAACACCAGGATATATTATGACAGTAAGCGTAGAGTGCTGCCCTGTCGCGTATAAGTCTCAAACCAAATTGGAAATCCATAGCATCATCATTATAATCATCTTCATCTCATTAATCATCCAAAATTATAAAAATGTCCTTGCTCTTGTGGCCCTTCATGCCCGGAGCTAGCTCTCATGGTGACCTTGGTCTCAGTGTTCCTGTTCCATCCTTCCCTGAATAGTACTTCTGCTGTCAGTTTTCAACGTGTGACGTTCTGGGGGATCGACGGAGGGACGTGGTGGCGGTCTGCTCTCTGGAGGGGACGCTCGCTCAGTCTGGTTCCGCGACTTAGCAGTCAGTGTTCTAATTAGTAGGGGGCATAGTAGGTAGTGGGCTGCGTCCGTTAGCTCGGGACAGACCCACTACTGAACACCGTCGACGTGACTCAGCAGAAGTGCAGTGTCAACTTCCGAGGGTAGCCTACCGCAACGACCCGACATCCCCCCCCTGGAGCGTCTGTAAAATCGACAGGTCTGGCAGCGGAACAAAATTCGGATGTGGATGGAGCAGCGAATGCAGGGACGGGGCGGCGTGAGAGTACACAGGAACAAGGAACAGGTGTAGGGGACACACACACACAAAAAAATGTAGTGGTGTAAGACGGAGAAGGTAAACACAGCTCTGGTGATGAGAGGGATGGGGTAGTGGTGTAAGACGTATAAGTAAAACACAGCTGTAATGATCAGCGGGATGGGGTAATGGTTGAAGACGGAGAGGTAAAACACAGCTGTGATGATGAGAGGAATGGGGCAGGGGTGTGAGACGGAGGAGGAAAACACAGCTGTGATGATAAGGGGGATGGGGTAGGGGTGTGAGACGGAGGAGGAAAACACAGCTGAGATGATTAGAGGGATGGGGGTAGGGGTGTAAGACGGAGGAGTAAAACACAGCTGTGATAATGAAAGGGATGGGGTAGTGGTGTGAGACGGAGGAGTAAAACACAGCTGTGATGATGAGAGGGATGGGGGTAGTAGTGTCAGACGGAGGAGTAAAACACAGCTGAGATAATTAAAGGGATGGGGGTAGTGGTGTGAGACGGAGGAGTTAAACACAGATGAGATGATTAGAGGGATGGGGATAGGGGTGTGAGACGGAGGAGTAAAACACAGCTGTGATGATAAGAGGGATGGGGTAGTGATGTCAGACGGAGGAGTAAAACACAGCTGTGATGATAAGAGGGATGGGGGTAGGGGTGTGAGACGGAGGAGTAAAACACAGCTGTGATGATGAGAGGGATGGGGGTAGGGGTGTGAGACGGAGGAGTAAAACACAGCTGAGATGATGAGAGAGAAGGGGGTAGGGGTGTGAGACGGAGGAGTAAAAAACAGCTGAGATGATGAGAGAGAAGGGGGTAGGGGTGTGAGACGGAGGAGTAAAACACAGCTGTGATGATGAGAGGGATGAGGGAAGGGGTGTGAGACGGCGGGTAAAACACAGCTGTGATGATTACAGAGATGGGGGTAGGGGTGTGAGACGGAGGAGGAAAACACAGCTGTGGTGATGAGAGTGATGGGGATAGGAGTGTGAGACGGAGGGGGAAAACACAGCTTTGAGGATGAGAGTGATGGGGGTAGGGCTGTGAGACGGAGGAGGAAAACACAGCTGTGATGATGAGAGGGATGGGGGTAGGGGTGTGAGACGGAGGAGTAAAACACAGCTGTGAGAAAAAGAGGTATGGAGATAGTGGTGTAAGACGGAGGAGTAAAACACAGCTGTGATGATAAGAGGGATGGGGGTATGGGTGTGAGACGGAGGAGGAAAACACAGCTGTGATGATGAGAGGGATGGGGCTAGGGGTGTGAGACGGAGGAGGAAAACACAGCTGTGATAAAAAGATCTATGGAGATAGTGGTGTAAGACGGAGGAGGAAAACACAGCTTTAATGATGAGAGGGATGTGGGTAGGGGTGTGAGACGGAGGAGTAAAACACAGCTGAGATGATTAGAGGGATGGGGAAAGGGGTGTGAGACGGAGGGGTAAAATATAGCTGTAATGATCAGCGGGATGGGGCAGTGGTGTGAGATTGAGGATTAAAACACAGCTGTGATGATGAGAGGAATGGGGGTAGTGGTGTGAGACGGAGGAGTAAAACACAGCTGTGATGAG
>NW_027128097.1:5000-12500 GCF_037325665.1 Littorina saxatilis
CAAAAAACACGAGTGTACGTGGGAGTTTCAGCCCACGAACGCAGAAGAAGAAGAAGAAGAAGAAGAAGAAGTTTACCACCACAGATCTGTCAAGGATTGTACATGGAATAAGACTGAGCATCATTCCACTTTGACACAAACCAAAAACCAACAGGCTGTATGCTTTCTGAACAGACTGAGGCAATTCTTTTGCCGATTTAACTTCTAAAATTAACATGTGTGTCCGTTACCAAATGAATGCAGAATTTAAAAAAAAACAAAGAAAGGTAAGTTGTTGGAACGTTGAATGTGACCACACACACACACACACACACACAAAATCGTTCACAAATATATCGACCCAACGGTCTTTTAAGTACAAAACGGACAAACAATAAGTAGACACAACTTTGCTTGACGGAATGTGCGGCCGCTTGCTAGGAATGAATGAATGAATGAATGCAGACGTCATTCACTGCCTCGACACAGGAAGCAGCAAGGCCGTAGATATTTTAGTATGTGTCGAAGTGGACGCAAGCTCAGTCTTGCCACACGTAAAAGACTTTACGGATGTAAGGGGTTTACAAGATATTTTACCTAGGAAAGAAAGTATCTTTAACTCGGCCTCGCGATAAACTATTAACCCGGTGACATAATCTGCAGATACGAAAGTAGCGATCAGAAATTTGGGGCCGACTCTGCACGCGTGCTTGGCTAGCTTTGCTTGCGTGACGCAAATGCTATTTACGAAGGCGAAATTGTGCCAACAAGAAGGCGGGTGCGCGATAAACCCAAGCTGGTGTTGTGTTTGTCTGTGGTAGACACTACCGTAGAGCCCCGTATAGACACATTTGTAGACAGTGGATTATTCGAGACGTCCTTTCGTTCCGTCGCCGTGTGGTCGTCATTTGAGAAGGGAGTTAACTCTGTGCGACGAATGCTAACAGGGGAGCTAACTCACTAAGCTAGATGCCTCGCGCGAAACGGAAATCAGTTCGGCTACTGTTTTAAATGACCTAAACAATGGCTTTTACGGAGGCAAATCTAATTCAGTTTAGCTATTGATTTGCATGAACCTGAGGGCATGACATGAGCTTGTCCTAGTGGCAAATCGGTCAAATTCACGTTTAGTGTCCCTAATTGACTTTATCCTTCAACAGTCTGACGCTGTAATATTTCTTCAGAACATGAGCACATCTTTACGATCTCAACGCAATGCTGCCTTCGCTTCGCTCCGCAAGAAAACTTTAAACGCATATATCGAATGTGTCCAGGTGCGCAACGAAAATATGGCTGGACTTGAAGCTTAAAATAAATGTTTCAGAAATTGTTCACGCTCTCAACCTCTGTCAAACACCAACTCTGAATGAATATACACTCCGCTTACAGCACTTGTCAGAGAGTAGTGATAGGTACTATACGTAAAACACTTATTTTGTTGGACATGAAGGAATGCCTTTGTACATTTTGTATCACTACCCGCTTCTGCAAACACTCTGCAAAGACCCCTTTTTCTCCTCCCACACTTTAGCTATTGCCTTAAATACACCCCCCCCCCCCCCATACCCTATCTTCCAGCCCCATTCCCTCAAATTGCCTGGTTCAAGTTTTGTTTTAACGCCGCTGTTACAACGCAATTGGCTTGTTGTTCCAACCACAAAAACATCACTCAGTGTAAACCCAACCTCCTAATCACTAGCTGGTGTTGATTTTTTTGGGGGGGGGCTTGTTGTTAATTTTGGATAAGCGTCGTTGCTTTCTTTGGGCAAACTGGCCTTGTATCTTAAACAACCAAGCCAATCGCTTTCCTTGTATCTCTGACAACTCGGGTGAAAAATTGGATCATCGGCGAACACCCGTTGTCCAAAATTTGGCACGCACAGAGGGCGCGAGTGTACGGACTGAAACAAGGACAAAATGCACAGACAGACAGACACACAGACAGACAGACAGACAGAAAGACATATATTGTTACACTTACGCAGGCACGCAGGCACACACACACACACACACACACACACACACACACACACACACACACACACACACACACACGCACGCACACACACACACGCGGGCACGCGAACACGTGCGGCACAGAACCGGAAAAAGCTCACATGCAAGTATATCAAGTCATTATCAAGGTTTTTGTGCTAAACATATATCATAACTAAATTTAAACTCATTCGCGTATAACCAACTTTTTTGTGTTACGTCGGATCTATCCGCTGTCCTCTACAACACGACAGTTCAGACACTATCAACAACTTATAGAAATTGTCAGGAAGCAAATTAGTTCGTTGAACAGTACCGTTTATACTTATCTCAGACCAGAATACAAACGCGTCACTGAAATGCTTGCAGTTCCTCCGTCCCGGTGTAACACGAAATTTTTACTCCACGAAAAATTGACTCCGGAGTAAATATTTCGTACGAAATTCTTACTCCGAGTACACTTTACGTACGAGAAAAGAACTCCCCAAGGCACGAAAAAATTACTCCCTCCACGAAATGTTTACTCCCCATTTTTTTTACTTCCAGTAAAAATCTCGTACGCAAAAATGGGATGCGGGCGAAGGGATAATGCCAATAAGTGATCTCGCGCACACGAATGTCGCGCTACCCTCCTTCCACCCCTTCCACCACCAAGACTAACAGGGGACAAGGGAGTAAAAATTTCGTGCACCTGGCATGGGAAGTTAAATTGCTCGTGTTGGGGTGAAGTAATTCATTCGTTATTTATTCGTCAGGGGAGTAACATTTTTGAACGAAATGTTTACTCGGAACTCACCCGTCTTGGGGAGTAATTTTCTCGTGCAATGGGGGAGTGCTTTTTTCGTAAAGGGAGTAACTTTTTCGTACGAAATGTTTACTCCGGAGTAAAAATCTCGTGGGAGTAATTTTCTCGTGTTACACCGGCTGCCTTCCATTCCTCCGTAACACGACAGTTTCGACACTGACTATCGCCTGCTTGTTAACTTTCACGGGCAAGTTAAATCTGGTAATCCCTCACAAATCTGTCCAGAGTTTTCTGCGTGAGATAAAGAGCGTGTTTCGTCTTGAACACATACCTACAATCAACAGTCTGGTAGCTGCTCTCTGTGATTTTGTTTGTTTGTTTGCTTAACGCCCAGCCGACCACGAAGGGCCATATCAGGGCGGTGCTGCTTTGACATATATATAACGTGCGCCACACACAAGACAGAAGTCGCAGCACAGGCTTCATGTCTCACCCAGTCACATTATTCTGACACCGGACCAACCAGTCCTAGCACTAACCCCATAATGCCAGACGCCAGGCGGAGCAGCCACTAGATTGCCAATTTTAAAGTCTTAGGTATGACCCGGCCGGGGTTCGAACCCACGACCTCCCGATCACGGGGCGGACGCCTTACCACAAGGCCAACCGTGCCGGTTGCTCTCTGTGAGGATACATTACTGTTTAAGCTGAATTGATTTCCGTGTCTGTATCCGAGTGGAATGATACTCTTATTTTATACTTCATACTTCTTCTTCGTTCATGGGCTGAAACTCCCACGTTCACTCATGTTTTTCCACGAGTGGGGTTTTACGCGTATGACCGTTTTTACCCCGCCATTCAGGCAGCCATACGCCGCTTTCGGGGGAAGCATGCTGGGCATCTTCGTGTTTCTATAACCCACCGAACTCTGACATGGATTACAGGATCTTTTCCGTGCGCACTTGGTCTTGTGATTGCGTGTACACACGAAGGGGGATAAGGCACTAGCAGATCTGCACATAATTTGACCTGGGAGATCGGAAACATCTCCAGCCTTATCCCACCGGTGCACCAGGCGGCCGCGGCCGGGATTTGAACTCACGACCTTCCGATTAGGAGGCCGATGTCTTATCCACTAGACCACTGCGCCCGTGTATTCCATACACAAGCCTGGACCGAATCGCGGCGATGTAGGTGCAGAAAGTTTACACGAGGTGGAAGGTATAGTTTTAAAGAGCTTTACCTTCGGAGTACGTTTATCAGAATAATAAACAAACTCATCTGCAAAACCGTAAAATCGTCTCCCCTCCCTCCTAATCCCACCTCCCCCCCCCCCCCCCCCCCCACCCCCGCCCACTTGATGATGTTTCTCGTCACCACTCTTCCCAAATTAATTCCACCCCCCCCCTTTCACCAATCCCCCCCCCTCCCTCCCCACCCCATCATTTCTCCCCACTTCTTCTCATCAACGCAATCTCAAGTCCTTTGAAAAGTCAAGACACATTTCCCTCACGACCCTGCCGGCTGTAGGAATGTCGCTGTTAAAGGGCATCTTAACTCCAACACGATTTGCCAAAGTTTGTCATGTTCGTTGCACAACGTGGAGAGAGAAGATTGGCTTTACTATCACACTGATTACAGTGTCTTAAGAGAGTTATGTAAGCCTTTAAATACGGTTTCTTAAACCTCATAATTATTTGAAATGAAAGTGTGGCATAATCCTCAGTTGCGCTGCACTTATCACATCAGGACATGAGGCAATCGAGTTTTGTTTTTTTAAGTATTAGTTTTCAAAACCAATTTATTTCAGAGTGCTGTATGGCTGTCTTGCTTTTGTTATCTTTTAACCCCAGTTTTCAAAGGGGGCATCTGTCTAATTAGCTGGAATGTCTAAACTCTCTGAATTGTGAAGAAAAATAAATCAGTTGAAGGCCCAATTCGCTAAAAGTGTACATTCGAAATGTCCTTATTTGATCTCCTCTAAATCTGAATGATTTTTTTTTAAAAATCTCTCGCCGTCTGTTTAAGTGATCGAAATTAAATAAAAAGCTAAACATAATATTACAAATGTCTTTCTGTGTTCCAAAAGGAATTCAGCTACAAGACAACAAGACGTCAACTCTGCCTGCATATAGACCCGCCTGCTCAATCGGTTCGTAATACACAAAAAAGATCGTCTGTTCTTTGACGCACGTTTTAATTGCCTTCATTATAATAATCTCATTCAATCTGAGAGGTAGATCAAAGCTATAGAAACGACCAAATAAAAAATATATCCTTTATCCCCATAAACTAGAACAGTATGTCTATCTTTTCAGCCGAATTCTTCGTCTTACTATTAACATGTCACAGACATCAATGGAAATGCAAGAAGTATCCTCTACCGACTCAGAGCTAGAATCGGTTACAAAATAATGAGTTGAGCTCTTCTTGGCCAATAAATCATTGGTAGGTAATTACTGTCTGGAATCATCTCCAACGTTTGTGACATTAGTAAATTCATTCGCTGACATCTATAAGCCTTTCCTGTCGTTAATAAACCAATCGAAGCAATATATATGATACTGATTTTAGGATCGACTTCATTACGTTTACAGTTTCCAATCAATAGCTACGTGTTTATATAGCATGCTATATTGAGAGACACAAGCACTAAGGTTTCAATGCAAATGGCAAATCGAGCGTACTAATCTGAATTCCGATCAGTCCAAACGCGCTGCAAAATAAAGAGAATATTCGTTTTTAGCTACCTTTTTTGTTTGTTTGTTTGTTTGTTTGCCGACCACGAAGGGCCATATCAGGGCGGTGCTGCTTTGACATATAACGTGCGCCACACACAAGAAGTCGCAGCACAGGCTTCATGTCTCACCCAGTCACATTATTCTGACACCGGACCAACCAGTCCTAGCACTAACCCCATAATGCCAGACGCCAGGCGGAGCAGCCACTAGATTGCCAATTTTAAAGTCTTAGGTATGACCCGGCCGGGGTTCGAACCCACGACCTCCCGATCACGGGGCGGACGCCTTACCACTAGGCCAACCGTGCCGGTTTATAGCTACCTGCCTTGGCGATGGCGTGTTCATGCATAAGAATAAAGTGAATGTTTTTAACGTCTCTGAGTTTTGCTCCCAGCAACGTCATTAGTCACACCTGCAGAGTGCGCAATACAAATAGTTAATTAGTTGATTTTTTTTTAGTAGTGAACTTATGTTCAAATAATATGCTTTATGATCGTGTTTGTGTTATTAGAAATGCGATGTGGTGCCAACAGACAAATGTCCATGTTTATGTAAAATGAAAATGGACATTTTTTTGTTTTTTTGGTTTATTTTTTGGGGTCTTAATGTCCCTTCAGCAAAAATGGACATTAAAGTTTTCTTGTCTTATCTTATCTTAATATGTACATGAATGAGGTCAGGTCCTCACAAATACTCTAATAATCTTTTTATCCAAAAACATATAGACTGCTGACTTTCCAGAACCCAGAATAAAAAACAAAAACAAGAATGAGTTGAGTAGCTACGTACATTTCGACGGGTTTAATGTGCTCGACGTCTGGCTAATGACCAGCACTGAAAAAAATAGTGGAAAAAAGGTGAGTTAATGGAACACTTAATTTATGACAAAACAAAACAATCACAGGTACGTCACCCATTGGTCTGGAGAGGGAACAGAGAGACACACACGTATTATGCAGATAATAAACTTAACTTCGAAAGCGTTGCTGTTGCTCAGTGTCTGGCGAGAATGATGATGGTCAGCGACTTTTTCTACTGTTTTCAAAATCAGAAGACACACCCAAAAAGGTGCCCCAAATCGCTCAAAACGTTTATTACTGGTCAGCGTACTAATATATATATGTGTTACATGTCCCGAATCCCAAAAGACGAATAACAAACGCATTCACTCAGTCAAAATACCACTGAACATTTTATACATGGGAACAATTGCTTTAAACTTCACTAACAACACTCATGAACATTTTATACATGGGAACAATTGCTTTCAACTTCTCTCAACAAAACTCATGAACAGACCTATCTGCAAAGAGATCTTTGTCGCCACAAACAAACCCCAGTACGACTCTTCATTCCCTTCCCCCAAAGACTCAACAAAACTACGAACAACACTCACTCAGTAGGTCTCAGAGTCAAGATGTTGTTCTCGGGTCTGCTTTCAATTGATCACAATGTTTATGCGGATGTCTTGGTTCAGCAAACCCTCAATGCCGTAATCTGACAAGAGATTAAGGTACTACAACCACGGAGGGTAGGAGTCTCGGTCGCTCAGTGTGCCCATCGGCGGCGTGATTTCGGAACGAGAGTTTGATTTTCACAGAGCGACCGGGTCAGAGTGACTTTAGAAGTGTTGCGAGGACAACGAACAAATACTGGGTACGGAAAAAGACAAAAAATGACGTAATTTTTCTAGTCTCAGACTGTCAATGTAACATTCCGCTTGGTAATTCCAGTTTGTCCCCTGGGGGACCGTCCTGTTGGTGGGAGGGGGGGGGGGGGAGGTGCGGAGGTGGAAGGCAGGGAGTTGGTGCGAGAACGAATGTTGCATCGGCAGTCATAGACTAGAGGACCGACGTCAGTATTGTCTCAATTCCATTGTGCCTGTATATATCCGTTCGTTTTTAACGCAACCTCTCTAATATTGTACCGACGAGGGATGGCACTCTAGGAAAGGTTACGTGAAAGAAAATACACACGATTACGGTTTCCATTACAAAATAATGCTGACATTGAAATACAGCAAAGCTCACAACCGAAAGC
>NW_027128097.1:25000-26366 GCF_037325665.1 Littorina saxatilis
ATTTCGCAATTAACATCAACCTGTGTGTGTGTGTGTGTGTGTGTGTGTGTGTGTGTGTGTGTGTGTGTGTGTGTGTGTGTGTGTATGTGTGCGTGTGCGTGCGTACGTTTGTTTCCCCCCTCCCCCCTTTTCTCTTATTTTTTATTTTTTTTAATTTATTTTTTATTATTTTTTATTTTATTATTTTATTATTTTTTTATTTTTTTATTTTTTATTTTATTTTTTTATTTTTTTATATATTTATTTCCTCTGTCCCCACCCCCCCCCCCCCCCCCCCCCCCCCCTTTTATGAATGTGTATCACTTTTAGTCTAGTATGCCTGTGCCCATGACATCATCCAACCACTTCTCTCCCCTTTCATTCATTTCCGTTCCTAGAGTTCCTTCCCTTTTTTGCGTGTTTCCCCTCCATTTTCTTTCAAACCTTGTTCGTTCCGTGTTGCGTCTGCTTTTTGTTGTCTTTTGTGTTCTTGTTTTTCCTGATGAAGCTTCCATAAGCGAAAATTCGTACCGTCTTGTCCCGTTCCTGTATTGGTGAGTACAGTATTCCTTTGTTTTTTAACTTTGTTCATCTTACCACAGTCACTTCGTTGTTTAGATATCAACCTACATGATTAATGCAGCTAAAATGTACCACCCTGCAGGTGAAAACAGCCAAGCTGTTAGTTTTGGCTGTGTGTTTTGGTGGAAGGCTGCGCGTATCCTATTCTAAAGCCTGATCATATCTTTGGTGGTGTGCTTGATCCCGCTTGATCTGTTATACAAGACGCGATTTATGTCTAAAATTGACGCATACGGGTTACCATAATTTGATTTGTTGCTGAGAAAGAGGAAGGTTTTGTTGCCATGCACTTTACAGTCGACTATAGTTATGAAGTACCTGCTCCCCTGCCACACAATCTGCAAAAGTACCCTAGTTGGAACTGTTTCTCAGATCTGCCGACTGCCACACAGATAAGATACAGGCATCATCCCCTTCCTTCCTCTGCATGCCATTCTCCAATCCCAACTCCAGTCCTTTCCCCATCCGATTTTTAGTGCTTTTTGTCTATCTCGTTCTGCTTATTCTTTCAAGTAGTCTTTTTTCCTCTCCTCGAATTCTGTGTTTGTGACTGTTTATGTTTGTCAGTGTTTGTATCTGAGTCAATTTGCTTCTGTTTGTTTTGTTTCCTTTCATATCCAACCAGCTGCAATTAGCTTATATATATTTTTTTTCCTTTCACTCTGTCACTCTTTCTTTGTTTTTCATTCCTGTACATATGCCCAAAATCTAGCTCGAGTCTGTACATTCGTTCGTTCCATGTTTGTACATATTTCTGTCTGTCCCTTGGAACAAATGCCCTGTCTCTGTCCGTAGTATTCTATTT
>NW_027128098.1:0-8308 GCF_037325665.1 Littorina saxatilis
CCCCCCCCCCCCCATCACCACACCAGATCCTCACTAAACCCCCTCCCCCACTCCCACTTCTATACTTCTTGTATAAACGCGCACACATCACTTTCAGGATATGCCCTGTCAGCGCCGCTCCACCTGTAACCAATAAAGATTTCAGTGAATTTGACGAAACCCTATCATTTCTTCCTCACGATCTCTTCATTTATATGGTGCGCCAAATTGATATTACTATCGTTAACTGTTATACAGGGTTTTGAAACTATCGTTAACTGTTATATAGAGTTTTGAAACTATCGTTATCTGTTACATAGAGTTTCGAAACTATCGTTAACTGTTATATATAGTTATATCAATAGCGCGTTCGTGCGCATTATTGCTAAAACTATGTATAACAAAAAACGAGGGTTTTGCAAAACGGCGGGATGGTGCGCGCAAGTGATATTACTTTCTTTAACTGTTATATAGAGTTTCTAAAAATAGCGAAGGCGTAGTCGGATGTTAGGATGCCGGCAAAATGGCTGCTGAACGTTTCGTTCGAGCGAATTTGCACTAAATTACTACAACATTTAGTAGATCATATTGAACTAACCGTAGTCTGATAAGTCCAGCCTTTCGCTTCTTCGTTTAACGCTTCGTTAAAAATCAAGTAATCAAATCTTAGTTTACCGCGAATATTCTGTAGGCCTACCGTCTTCAAACCGCACACGTGAAAAACGGTACGCCCGAAAGTACAAATAATATGATAAAGCTAATATTAAACAAACTCAACAATAATTTGAGAAGACGACAACAGAAGAACGGTCAAGCATTTCCTAATGTTGTAGTTTTTACATTTAGTCAAGTTTTGACTAAATGTTTTAACATAGAGGGGGAAATCGAGACGAGGGTCGTGGTGTATGTGTGTGTGTGTGTGTGTGTGTGTGTGTCCCGTGTGTGTGTGTGTGTGTGTGTGTGTGTGTGTGTGTGTGTGTGTGTGTGTGTCTGTGCGTGTGTGTGTGTGTGTGTAGAGCGATTCAGAGTAAACTACTGGACCGATCTTTCTGAAATTTTACATGAGAGTTCCTGGGTATGATATCCCCAGACGTTTTTTTCATTTTTCGATAAATGTCGGATGACGTCATATCCGGCATTTTGTAAAAGTTGAGGCGGCACTGTCACACCCTCATTTTGCAATGAAATTGATTGAAATTTTTGCAAGACAATCTTCGACGAAGGCCGGACTTCGGTATTGCATTTCAGCATGGAGTCTTAAAAATTAATGAATGACTTTGGTCATTAAAGATCTGAAAATTGTAAATAAAATTATTTTGTATCAAACGATCCAAAATTACTTTTATTTTATTCTTCATCATGTTCTGATTCCAAAAACATATAAATATGTTATATTCGGATTAAAAACAAGCTCTGAAAATTAAAAATATAAAAATTATAATTAAAATTAAATTTCCGAAATCGTTTTTAAAAACAGTTTCATCTAATTCGTTGTCGGTTCCAAAATTACTTTTATTTTATTCTTCATCATATTCTGATTCCAAAAACATATCGATATGATATGTTTGGATTAAAAACACGCTCAGAAAGTTAAAACGAAGAGAGGTACAGTAAAGCGTGCTATGCAGCACAGCGCAGCCGCTACCGCGCTAAACAGGCTCGTCACTTTCACTGCCTTTTGCACTAGCGGCGGACTACGGTCATTGTGAAAAAATGTAGTGCGTTCAATTTAATTCTGTGAGTTCCACAGCTTGACTAAATGTAGTAATTTCGCCTTACGCGACTTGTTTAAATTGTGTTTCTGGTTGAAATGTACATTTCGTAGCAAAAAGACAGTTTTGCAATGGCATTTCAGGGTTTTCCCATTTGGGAACGATACCGACGCGCTTTTGATAAAACTATCGTTAGCTGTTATATAGAGTTTCAGAAACTCTTTATAACAGCTAACGACAGTTTCGAAACTCTATATAACAGTTAACGATAGTTTCAAAACCCTATATAACAGTTAACGATAGTTTCAAAACCCTATATAACAGTTAACGATAGTTTCAAAACTCTGTATAACAGTTAACGATAGTTTCAAAACCTTATATAACAGTTAACGATAGTAATATCCATTTGGCGCACCATACATTTCGTGTGGCACCTACTTTTCAGGGCGTAAAACGCCAATAGTCTCCCAATGACTCATGCGTTCTCCAAGAGCCTGCAAAAACAAAATGTCCGCCATGCGAGGGGAGGCAATTACTATGGTTTCCAGACACATTTCTCTCCCTTGCCGCGGCGCCTACGGAACTTCAAAGGCGGAAGGAACCAGAATGCCATCATCACCGCCATGCGCATAAAATGTTTTGGAAGTGCTTTTACACTTCAAGAGTGGGGGGTTAATATGTATGATTCCCGTTCGTTTCTGTTTTCGCAGCGCACTCTTTCCAGCAGCAGCTTTGTCTTTCTCAGTCTCTCGGCTCTCTCCCTCTATTTTTCTTAGATCATGCAAAAAAACATACCTATGCATATTCTTGTTACCTTAAAAAAAGAAAAGAATTGTCATTGTCATTTCTCTCTCTCTCTCTCTGGCCCGCTGCGTGTACTACAAAGACCGTGTCAACATCCTGAAGAAGGCCAGAGAAAAGCTGAAGGGATCTGACGTTTTCGTGGCCGAAGACTTCTCTGCACGTGTGCGTGACATTCGAAAGAAACTGAACCAACATCGCCGTGCTGCCAAGGATAGTGGTAAACGTGCTACCATGGTCTATGACCACCTTTTGATCGACGGTAAGAAGTACGTGCTCGATGGTGAGGACTCTATTAAAGAAGTGGCCAACGCGCATGCTATTAAAAGATAGAGATGTGGCCGGCCCCTGTTTACATCGGACAGTATTTTGACTAGGGGAGCAAAATGTAAACGTACACCGGGTGGGACTGTGGACATTGTTTACGACGAAGCGTGTAGTGACACGGGTGACATGATTTCGGCACGTGCCGCATTCCAGTGTGACGATAATAGGCCTATGCCTACCTGTAACCGTGACGTGAACTGTGATCGTTCAGAGTCAGTGCGCAGTGTGGGGTCAGGTAGTGCACTTGGTGACGTAGCAGACAGCACACAGCATTCTCCCTCCTCCCCTCCCCCCTCACCTAGCGATTTGGGTGCGTCCGATGTGTACAGAAAAGACACACTTGATGAGAGTGACGATTCTTCTGATTGCCTTGTTTCTGATGTAAACAAAAAAGGAAATAACTTTACTTTTCTTCATTGGAATGTTGGCGGTTTGTTGCCAAAATTAAAAGATTATAATTTTGTACAGTACGTTTCTTCTTTTGATATAATTTGTTTAGTTGAAACATTTGTAAAACAATTCAACTCTTCTTTGTTTTCTTCTCATACTGCTTTTGTCAAACCGTCTTCGGATTTGGGCAGACAAGGGAGAGAATCTGGCGGTGTTATTTGTTTGATTCGCTCGACCCTCTTGCAGTATGTGCGTGCAGTGGAGGAGGATGATAATGGTGGAGGGAATTTTTTGTCATTCGTTCTTGATAAACACTTTTTCGGTTTTTCAACTGATGTTTTGTTTGTTTGTGCTTATGTCCCACCTGAAAATTCTCGGTTCTACTCTGTGTTTGGTATTGATAATGGCATAAACTTATTGGAAGATTACTTGGTTGACTGTTTGTGTAAAGTTGGTGAGTTACCTGTTCTTCTATGCGGTGACTTAAATGGTAGAACAGCAAAGGTGTTCCCGGACTGTTTTGATGAAGATGTGATTTTTGATTGTTCTATGAAATCTGGTGTTGGATCATTTGTAAGGAATTCGCAAGATGGAGTTATGAATCAATATGGGAAGTGTCTTTTGAATATGTGCAGTTCACTTGGATTATGCATTATGAATGGTGTATGTAATGGCGACCTTCAGGGTTGTTACACATTCATCTCTGAATTTGGATACAGTGTGAATGACTACTTCCTTGCTTCCTATGATTTGTTTGATTCCATTGTTAAATCTTGCAGCCTTTATGTCTCTGACAATATTGATTCACAACACATGCCACTTGAATTAACTATCACTCAACAAAACAACCTTTATTCACATGCTACAAAGGTTAAGAAAAAAGAAGTTTTGCAAAAATTTGTTTGGAACTCTGATCATGAACATCAGTACAAAGATGCAATTAATTCTGATGTGTTTCGGCAACAGTTACGACTGGCAAGCGAAATGATTGATATTAATGTAAATGATGCTTTGACTTTGTTTATAAATTCAGTTAAAGATTGTGCAACTTGTATGAAGAAAACTATTATCTTGTCAGATGAACCACGTAAATCCAAATGGTTTGATTGTGAATGTGTGCTTGAAAGAAGACGTGTCAGAAAGTTGCTGAGAAAATGTAGGAATTCATTAGAAGATGAGGATAGGGATGAATATTGTAAAGCCAGGCGTGAATATAAAAACTTATTGCATAGAAAAAAGAAACAGTACAATGACAGTTTGTATACAGAACTTGTAGGTGCTGTAAGTGATCAGAGAGAATTTTGGAGGAAAATTAAAAATGTTTCTTGTAAAAAGGTCCAGCAGCAAAATAATATTTCTGTTGATGATTGGTACCAGCACTTTCATAGCATTTTAGAAAAAGATGAGATTGAAGATGATGAGCATGCTGATGTTAATGACGTGAATAATGAATATGAAGAAATGCTGGATAGACCCATTACCAAAGAAGAAGTGTTGATTGCTATCAGAAAACTGAAATCGGACAAAGCTGCAGGACCTGATGGTTTAATTGCGGAATTTTTTAAAGCAGCTAGCGAAGATGTGGTGTTGTTTTTAGTGAAACTGTTTAACGCTTTGTTTGATGAGGGAATATATCCACAGAACTGGTACGATTCAGTTATTGTACCGTTATTTAAGAAAGGAGATAGAAATGATACTAACAACTATAGGGGAATTTCATTGTGTGATATATGTAGTAAATTGTATGGTACTGTTGTTAATAATAGACTTAAAGAGTGGACTGAATTACATAATATTACAGGTGAATGTCAGGCTGGTTTCAAACAAAATTATTCTACTGTTGACCACATCTTCACTCTGCTTGCTGCTGTACAGAAACAATTTTCTAATAATCGCAAACTTTATGTAGCTTTCATTGATTTTGAGAAATGTTTTGATAGTATCTCACGCAGACTGCTCTGGCCAATTTTGATTAAAAATGGTATAAAGGGAAAGTTGTATAGATGTATTAAAAGTATGTATGCAGTGGTTAAGGCTAAAATACGATGTGGTGCTCAACTAACAGATTTCATTAACTGTACAAAAGGTGTGAAGCAAGGAGACGTGTGCAGTCCAATTTTATTCGCTCTATTTATAAATGAGCTGGCATTGGAAATCATGGATAATGGTAGGCATGGTATTACTTTAAACCCTGACATTGTTGAATTGTTCATTCTACTGTTTGCCGATGATATTACTTTGCTGTCTGAAACTGTAGTTGGTCTGCAGTCACAACTTCATTGTCTATATTTTGCTTCACAGCGCCTTGAGCTTAAAGTAAACATGGGGAAAAGTAACATCGTGGTTTTTCGTAAAGGTGGATATCTAGCTGCTCGTGAAGTTTGGTATTTTGGTGGGCAAAGAATGGAGGTAGTAAATGCATACAAGTATTTAGGTATTTATTTTTCTACCAAATTAAGCTTTAATTTTGCTTGTCAAGATCTAGTTGCCAGAGCAAAACGTGCAGTACTGTGTATTATGAGTAATTTGTATAAATTCGATAGATTGTCTTTGGATGTTTTTATCAAGCTTTTTGACTCACAAGTTCAACCTATTGTTCAATATGGTGCTGAGGTATGGGGTCTGATGCAGGCAGCAACAGTAGAAAAGGTGCATTTGTTTGCTTTAAAACGTTTTTTAGGTGTTGACAGGCGTACTCCTAATGATCTTGTATATGGTGAATTTGGACGTTATCCCATTTACTTAAATTCATATGTACGTTGCATAAGATACTGGCTGAAACTGACAAGAATGGATGACAGTAGATTACCTCGTAAAGCATATAAGATGTTGTTTACTCTAGATAGCAGAGGTAAATCTACTTGGGCATCACAGGTACGGTTGTGCCTGTGTCGATATGGTTTTCAGTATGTATGGATTAACCAAGGTGTAGCCTGTATTAATTCATTTTTGGCATGTTTTAGGCAACGCATTATTGACTGCCGGTGGCAAGAGTGGGATAATCATATTCAGACTAGCGACCGGTTTGCATTGTACCGTACCTTTAAGACAACAAATCTTGTAGAAACATACTTGTCAATTCCAGTAAACAGACACATTTTAAATGTTTTGGTTAAATTTAGATTGGGTATTTCCAGACTTGCTTTACATACAGAAAGGTATAAAGCTGTAAGTGAAAATAATTTGGTCTGTCGTTTGTGTCAATCTAGTACTGAAGATGAATTGCATTTTGTTTTATGCTGCCCTGCACTGGAAAATCTAAGACGTCAATTTATTCCAGCAAAATTTTGTAGATGTCCTTCGAATTTCAAACTTGCACTGTTGTTGTCTGTGAAAAATGAAACTATACTTTGCAATGTAGCTAAGTTCTTGTATTTTTCATTTAAATGTTTAGAAAATGCTGTTTAAGCATTAGTATTTTGTGATTATACATTGTCTTTTCTTCTGTTCACTTGAAACGACGCGTGTGTGGATTGCTGCTGCACACACGCTTTACTTTTGTGTAACCAGCCCCCTTCCGAAAGGGGCTAAGGCCTTAAAGGAATAAAATCTTGTTCTTGTTCTTGTTCTTGTTCTCTGTCTCTCTCTTTCAGCCGCCCCCTCCCCCCTCCCAACCACAAGCGCGATAGGCGAAACCCTATTAAAAGTTAGCCGGTCATTTTTGCAGCAATGATTTCAATTGCAACTTACAAAATTAAAACACAAGGCTGAACCAAAAAGAAAGAAAACCCCAGAACAACACACGCACACACACACACACACACACACACACACACACACACACACACACACACACACACACACACACGTCATTGGTATTGCAACAATTAGCGCAATTAAAACAGAGCTGAACCGCACAACAACGAAATACATTAGGAAAGCATAAACTAAGTCTATAAACACACCACAAGGTCGCAGACAAACGCGAAATGCGAGAGCCTGTCAGTTTGTCACTGTGACTGTTACAGCAATAATTTCAACTTCAGATTACAATTAGCGTAGAATTATTAAAACAAAGGGTTGAACCAAACTAAAAGGAAAGTCATAATTAGTAAACTTCATTGGAAGAAAAAGTGTACCCCAAAAACAATACAAGGTCGCAGACAGGCGGAGAAATGTGAAACCAATTTATCAAGTGTTTGCCGAATCAGCACCTTTGCCCTCCGTTTTTTTTATCTCCCTTTGCCCTACAGTTTTGGCTTACCTCCCTTCCCCGTAATGCAGCCAATTTATTCAAAAATATTCAAATCCTTCACAAGTGGTCCAGCCACCGGGAAAAGGGAAAGGCTCCTCTCAGAAATCATAACTTGGAAATAGTACACGGCGCCCTGTGGAGTGCTTGAACCTGTTTCTGTCTGAAAAGGATTGCGAGTTTAGGGAGAGGATGTGTGTGTGTGTCGTGTGTGTGTGTGTGTGTGTGTGTGTGTGTGTGTGTGTGTGTGCATGTGTGTGTTTGTGTGTGTTGTGTGCATGCGTGTGTGTGTGTGTGTGTGTGTGTGTGTGTGTGCGTGTGTGTGTACCCCCGTTTCCACAGGTTTGGTTGCCTAAATCATCATAAGGCAACCATCCACACGTGGATGGCAACCTAAACTCTGGATGGCAACCTAATTGTGTGGATGGTCGCTTCATTTAACACCGTTACATTGACTTTTTTGACGGAAAGAATGTCATAACAATGTTCAAAATGACATTCTTTCCGTCCTCTATAGGCGACGAAATAGGTCAAATTTTGTGCATTTTTTAGTGCAAAATTCTTCGATGCCGGAGCGAGTACTGCACCCAGTGCTGTTGTAGTGCAAGTGCACTAGAAAGGCACTACACCCAGTGCCGCCTCTTAGGTAACCATCCACACTTTAGGTACGTGTGTGTGTGTGTGTGTGTGTGTGTGTGTGTGTGTGTGTGTGTGTGTGTGTGTGACAAGCGCTTAGAACTGTACCCACGGAATACGCGCTATATAAGCTTCCTATTGATTGATTGATTGATTGTATGTGTGTGTGTGTGTGTGTGTGTGTCAGTGTGTGTATGTGTGTATGTGTGTGTGTGTGTGTGTGTGTAACCCCCCCTCTCTCTCTCCTTCTCTCGCTGACCCTCTCTCTCTC
>NW_027128099.1:0-5632 GCF_037325665.1 Littorina saxatilis
TGTTGGTGTTAACTTAATTTCAAAATGTATAAATTCTAACTGCACCCCCTCTAACACCTCGTGCCTAAAATTCGATTGAATAAAAAAATTAAATTTAAAAATAAATAGAAATGAGAAAATGTTAAGGATGAAATTAGATGTTAGTGCATGCATGGCAGATACCGTCTCATCTGATCAGAATCAGCATAGAAAACTAGAAGAAGAAAAACCAAACAGTACACGGATAAAAACAGTTAGCACGAAAGTAAAATCATTAAAAGCTGTCCAAAAAAAAAACCAATACAAAAATGCAAATGCTGAACCAAAAAAAACAAAAAACGGAAAGTTACATGGTTTGCATGTAATGCTTTTACAAGAACGCACATACACAGACGCATAGACACAGACATAGACACACAGACATAGACACACAGACATAGACACACAGACACACGCACGCACACAAACACACACACACACGAACGCACGCACGCACGCAAGCACGCACACACACACACGCACAAACACACACACAAAACTATCATTTCATTTTCCATTTTCATATTCATTACTGTAATGTTCCATCGCAGGGAAATTCGGGTCATTTCCTCCCAGTGGAAAGCTAGCAGCAACAGAGTCGCGCTACCCAGGTGTATGCGTGTTTAGGTGCCGCCTGCACTTATGGCAGAATGACCGAGGTCTTTTTCGTGCCACAGTGGTGACATGACGGGGGAGGAACAGGGATACCGTCTCCGAGTCTGCACATAAAGTAGACCCGTGTCCGTCCCGGTGTAACACGAGAAAATTACTCCCACGAGATTTTTACTCCGGAGTAAACATTTCGTACGAAAAAGTTACTCCCTTTACGAAAAAAGCACTCCCCCATTGCACGAGAAAATTACTCCCCAAGACAGGTGAGTTCCGAGTAAACATTTCGTACAAAAATGTTACTCCCCTGACGAATAAATAACGAATAAATTACTTCACCCCAACACGAGCAATTTAACTTCCCATGCCAGGTGTACGAAATTTTTACTCCCTTGTCCCCTGTTAGTCTTGGTGGTGGAAGGGGTGGGAGGAGGGTAGCGCGACATTCGTGTGCGCGAGATCACTTATTGGCATTATCCCTTCGCCCGCATCCCATTTTTGCGTACGAGATTTTTACTGGAAATAAAAAAAATGGGGAGTAAAAATTTCGTGGAGGGAGTAATTTTTTCGTGCCTTGGGGAGTTCTTTTCTCGTACGAAAAGTGTACTCGGAGTAAGAATTTCGTACGAAATATTTACTCCGGAGTAAATTTTTCGTGGAGTAAAAATTTCGTGTTACACCGGCCCGAATTCGAACCTGCGACCTTTCGATCACAAGTCCAGTGCTCTACCAACTGATCTACCGGGCCCCGAGTATGCAAATCATATCTCACAGCCACTGCCCTAGTGGTGGCAGAAACTTGCGGTGTGAATATTGAACGAAATGTCACTCTGAAATATAATACCGTCATACTGCCCTCAAATCGTCTTTTGATTTAATTCCCGACAATAGTGTTTGCATGTTTGCTAAGCCTCTAAATTCGCTCTGCCATATATATCGGCTTTTCTAGGATAGGTCTGAGTCACTGAAAAACTTCACTCACACAAACTATGTGCTATGCGAATACAACACATTTGCATAATTGTGTGTGTGTGTGTGTGCGTGCGTGTGTGTGTGGGTGTGTGTGTGTGTGTGTGTTAGTGTGTGTGTGTTAGTGTGTGTGTGTGTGTGTTAGTGTATGTGTGTGTTAGTGTGTGTGTGTTAGTGTGTGTGTGTTAGTGTGTGTGTGTGTGCGTGCGTGGAGCTTGCGTGCATGTATGCGTGCGAGCTTGCGTGCGTGCGTGCGTGCGTGCGTGCGTGGGTGTGTGTGTTTCTTTCTTTCTGTCCTTGTTCGTTTCATCATTAGTCTGCCTGCTTCTTGCTTGCCTGTGTGCTTGCCTATTTGTTCGTTGGTGTGTCCCCCACCGTAAACTATGACAGATAATTGCAATGCTATCCTGAACAAAAGTCGAGAAAAAGTTTGCAATAAGGATCACCATGATTTTGCATGAGTAAGAAACAACAAAGAAGACACAATAGATCGAGACAAGTTTGGATTGTCCATGCTGGAATCGCTTTATATTGTCCATGCTGGAATCGCTTTATATTGTCCATGCTGGAATCGCTTTATATTGTCCATGCTGGAATCGCTTTATATTGTCCATGCTGGAATCGCTTTATATTGTCCATGCTGGAATCGCTTTATATTGTCCATGCTGGAATCGCTTTATATTGTCCATGCTGGAATCGCTTTATAAAGCACACTCCTTCCTGTTGGCTCACCATCTCAAACTGCCCAGGCTTGTATATGTGAGAAGACCATCCCTCCACTTGGTCACATACCAAAAATGAACAGCCCGGGTGTTCCTAGAGCACAATGGGAATTTTTCTCTCAAAATAATTTAGTAACAAGAGGCGAAGCCTTCAAGGCTCACGTAAGAAATCGACAAACAGTAACACAAACTCAATCACTCAGTCACACATACACACACACACAGTAAGCATAGGTGACACTGTGCAAGAAAGCGAGACACTAGATCTAGATCTGTCTGTCTGCATGTAGCCTACTTAACTTACAGGGACACGACTGCCAACTAGTCTCGGCCCGCACAAAATAACAATGACCGAGACGTTCAGTAATTCCTTCGCGTGACGTCAAGTCCTCTTACGCCATAATGTGACGTCTTCAAATGACGAAATGTTAAAGTTTCTACCACAGACATACACACGCACACACGCACATACGCACATACGCACGCACGCACGCACGCACGGACAGACAAAGTTACGATCGCATAGGCTACACTTACGTGAGCCAAAAACCACTAGTGACTCAAAAAAAAAATCCCAACAAAATTGGAACTTATTACACCAAACAGCCAGGATGTTGAATTTGGGCATGTGACCAAGTAGAGGGATGGTCTTATCCCAGGCACAAGTCTGGCCACATCGGAGATGCGAAGCCGAACTGCTCTAACGGGAAAGAGTGCGCCTTTAATATGGGTTGGTCGAGGAAAATGGGTATGCAAACCAAATGCACCGCCCTGATATGGCCCTTCGTGGTCGGCTGGGCGTTAAGCAAACAAACAAACAAACAAACAAACAAACAAACAAACCAAATGCCGCATAGTTTAAATCGAAAACCTTCCCCAATCTTTAACGATAATTGAAAGCCTGTGCCTTCAAATTTAAAATAAAAAGACGAAAACCTCTGAACATAATTATCGTAAATATTCAACTTTCTGGTAAAACTACATCTCACTTTTGTTTTCTCTTTTTACATTTAGTCAAGTTTTGACTAAATGTTTTAACGTAGAGGGGGAATCGAGACGAGGGTCGTGGTGTATGTGTGTCTGTGTGTGTGTGTGTGTGTAGAGCGATTCAGACTAAACTACTGGACCGATCTTTATGAAATTTGACATGAGAGTTCCTGGGAATGATATCCCCGGACTTTTTTTTCATTTTTTTAATAAATACCTTTGATGACGTCATATCCGGCTTTTTGTAAAAGTTGATGCGGCACTGTCACACCCTCATTTTTCAATCAAATTGATTGAAATTTTGGCAAAGCAATCTTCGACGAAGGCCGGACTTTGGTATTGCATTTCAGCTTGGTGGCTTAAAAACTAATGAATGAGTTTGGTCATTAAAAATCGGAAACTTGTAATTAAAATTATTTTTTTTATTAAACGATCCAAAAATAATTTCATCTCATTGTTCGTCATTTTCTGATTCCAAAAACATATACATATGTTATATTTGGATTACAAACAAGCTCTGAAAATTAAAAATATAAAAATTATGATTAAAATTAATTTTCCAAAATCGATTTAAAAACAATTTCATCTTATTCCTTGTCGGTCCCTGATTCCAAAAACATATAGATATGATATGTTTGGATTAAAAACAAACTCAGTAAGCTAAAAAGAATAGACATACAGAAAAGCGTGTTATCCTGCTCAACGCGACCACTACCGCACTATTCTGCATGGCTTGTCGATTTCACTGCCTTTGCCACGAGCGGTGGATTGACGAAACTACGAGTATGTGGTCTTGATGAAAAAAGCAGTGCGTTCAGTTTCATTCTGTGAGTTCGACAGCTTGACTAAATGTTGTTATTTCGCCTTACGCGACTTGTTTTTTATTGAAGAAGAAAATATTTTTCTTCTGAACTGAATCAGGATAAAAACTTCTCAAACTCAGTTCATGAATTATTTAGTTTTCAAATCGTAGCGTAGAAATAAAAATGTCTCCCCTTTTATGGGTCTTCAGATACTTAAGTCCATCGCAATAATGTAATTAGGGCATACAGATATTTATTAAAAAAAGTTTTAAAAAGGTTAGATATAAAGTGTTTCCTCTCACCAACTTGTGAGTGCTGTAGTGATTACGATTTTAGTCATGCACAAATTAAAAATACTACAAGATTAAAACAAAATAGCAGGGTGAAAGCAACAACAAAGTAATTATTTGTTTCAAAAGGAAGAAAAAGCGAGTGAGCACCAACAAGACTTTCCATCTTACCAACAATATCTTCTCGAAAATCAACCAGAGGTTCAACCCCCAAATGCTCCGTAATGTCTGCAAGTGCAAATACATTCAACACAAAAATACACTAAGCCACAACAACAATGCATCACAACAAACACTAGATATTACACCATGCATGCCATCAGCCACTGGCACATTGCAAATATCGAAAAGACCAAACTTTAAAAAATTAAAAAAATCAAAAAATACATTCGTGGCAAAATGAACAACAGCAACATGGGCAAGACATTAGTGTATTTTTCTTATTTTTCTTCAAGCCAAGAGTACATACAACATTTTTCTCGCTTCAAGCTGTTTTTTCCGTCCAAACTGTACACATGCACAAGCAAATGCACGGCTAATGCACAACATCCACCAAGTCTCAGCCAAACAAACACACCGATGCGATGTCGTGAAAACATACACACAAACCAAAACTAGCACTACGAAGAATTTGATTGTCAGATGATTTAGAGAATTATGAGTTGTCATGTAACTCCAGCGACATACCGTCAATTTCGGTCAAAGGCGTTGACACGAAATCATAGTTGAACACAGTAATAAACCAAAATGCTAAAACTGACGAAAGAGTAGGGGGTTGGAGTAGGGGGTTGGAGTAGGGGGTTGGGGTAGGGGGAAAGAGTAGGGGGTTAGGGTAGGGGATTGGGGTAGGGGATCGAAGGGCTAACAATGTTGTACCAACACATACCTCCAGTGATGAAGCCGTCAGGGGGGATCTGCGTAGCCACCCCGAATCCCCCCAGCTTGACCGGCGCCGAGTTCTCCTTGGACGCCAGCAGGACGCAGTGCGGCTTGAGGTCCCGGTGTACGATACCGTTCGTGTGGCAGTAGCGCAACGCCTCCAGGATCTGGCGCATGTAGTGGCTGAAACAAAACAATATGATCGTCAGCATTTTTGTGTGTGTGTGTGTGTTTGTAAGTGTGTGTGTGTGTGAGTGTGTGTGCGTGTATGTTTGTGTGTGTGTGTGTGTGTGTGTGTGTGAGTGTGTGTGTGTGTGTGTGTGTGTGAGTGTTTGTGTGTGTGTGTGTACGAGTG
>NW_027128100.1:0-3267 GCF_037325665.1 Littorina saxatilis
AGCAGACAGACAGACAGACAGACAGACAGAGACAGACAGAGACAGAGACAGACAGACAGACACAGACAGACAGACAGACAGACAGACAGACAGACAGACACCGAGCGTATAGTCAAACGGTACTAACATCCGGCGCCTCTTGATTTCATCAAGGCTGTGTGAGTTCGAGAACAGATGTTTAGGTCGTGACACAAGGAACGTAGAAAAAGAAAAAGAACAGAAAAAAAGAGATGAGACATATCTCCCCAAAAACACACCCTTGCGTTACAGGTATGCTTGGCACTCAATCCTGCTCTTCAGTCTTGTACTCAGACCCCTTTTCTGATTACGCCCAAGCCCCCCCCCCCCCCCCCCCATTCCCCCTCCCCCCTTCGCTCTCTACCCCACCACCCATCCCCTTCTGTATCCCCTTATGTTTCTCTTTGCCCATCTGGCACCATGCTCGTCTTCCCATTGTCGACAGAATTCCACAGCTCCTTTTTTTTGGGGGGGGGGGGGGGGAGGGGTGGATGGGGGTGGGGGGGGGGGGGGGGCTTTCACTTCAGTCCGTGTCAGTGTGGGAAAGGGGAAAAGATTTTCCTTGGAATCCCCTTTGTCCCCTCCCTCCCGTGACAACCAACAGGGCAGAACAAGAGAAGTGCTTGAGACGTGTGAGAAAGGGGATTGTTTGGGGTGCACAACCTGCTTGCATCCTCTTGCGGCGTCTGGAAGTCATTGAAGCGATGTTCTTTTGTGGGGATCCTCTGTGGGACCCACCAGGTTAACGCCATGGTCTTTGGGCCGGACAGACAGAGAATAATATTCACAGTCTGCTTTAGTGGGTCTGCCGTGACGAAAACAAGATAACCGAAATGAATTGTATTACACCCTACGTACGATGTGTCTGGAAACACCTCCGCGCGGAGGGTTTTGCGGCCAGCACAGCAAAGATAAAGAGGGCAAATTTTCTCGGCTCGCGCGGCAGCAAGCACAATATCTCTGGACTGATTAGGACGAATATTGGTTACCTGTCTCACTGCTTGTCTGTTTGTTGGTGTGTTTGGAACGAGTACTCGTCTGCGGCTCATTCTCATTCTGGCGCCTTTCTACCCGGCTTAACGCCAGCAAAGCTACGACTTTGTTAGACCAGTGTTCTGTATTGTTTCAGTATTGTTGATTTTGTTTTGCATTCTACTCTCTTAGACAATTTGTGATAACCGGCAAGGTGCTGACTTTCTTTTGTGCATTGTTGATGGTGAATGCATGTTAATTTATTTTTAATATACTTTCTTATGTGATAACCAATGTGCTATATTTTCTCAGGACAAAGAACAAATGTTTATTTTGAATGTTTTATGTATGTTATTATTACGGACACAAACGCTCAGCAATGTAATTTCTCTTTTAGAGATTAATAAAGTTATTGTATTGTATTGTATTGTATTGTATTGACCATCATTTCCAAACGGTGATCCATTCCCCATGCCTTTGAGCATATGATACCGGCCGGTTTATAAAGAAGACAGCGTGCCTGTCCGTACCTCTGGTTGTGATTGGCACAACTTGATCGACCTAGGCATGTCAGACTGTGGCACTCTGTATTGAAGTTCGATGGGCGATCCTTGCCCGACACACGATCCTTGCCCGACACACGATCCTTGCCCGACACACGATCCTTGCCCGACACACGATCCTTGCCCGACACACGATCCTTGCCCGACACACGATCCTTGCCCGACACACGATCCTTGCCCGACACACGATCCTTGCCCGACACACGATCCTTGCCCGACACACGATCCTTGCCCGACACACGACCCTTGCCCGACACACGACCCTTGCCCGACACACGATCCTTGCCCGACACACGACCCTTGCCCGACACACGACCCTTGCCCGACACACGATCCTTGCCCGACACACGATCCTTGCCCGACACACGATCCTTGCCCGACACACGATCCTTGCCCGACACACGATCCTTGCCCGACACACGATCCTTGCCCGACACACGATCCTTGCCCGACACACGATCCTTGCCCGACACACGATCCTTGCCCGACACACGACCCTTGCCCGACACACGACCCTTGCCCGACACACGATCCTTGCCCGACACACGACCCTTGCCCGACACACGACCCTTGCCCGACACACGATCCTTGCCCGACACACGATCCTTGCCCGACACACGATCCTTGCCCGACACACGATCCTTGCCCGACACACGATCCTTGCCCGACACACGATCCTTGCCCGACACACGATCCTTGCCCGACACACGACCCTTGCCCGACACACGACCCTTGCCCGACACACGATCCTTGCCCGACACACGATCCTTGCCCGACACACGATCCTTGCCCGACACACGATCCTTGCCCGACACACGATCCTTGCCCGACACACGATCCTTGCCCGACACACGATCCTTGCCCAGGGTCTGTCTGCTTTCTTGTCTGTGTGTCTTTATGACTGTGACAGTGCTTTCAGACGTTTTACCAATGTCTGTTGTCTGTTTCGGACTTGTCATTGATTTTAAGACGTTTTACCAATGTCTGCTATTTGTTTCAGACTTAATTGGCATTGATTTGAAGACGTTTTATCAATGTCTGCTATTTGTTTCAGACTTAATTGGCATTGATTTGAAGACGTTTTACCAATGTCCGCTATCTGTTTCAGACTTGGCATAGATTTTAAGACGTTTTACCAATGTCCGTTGTCTGTTTCAGACTTGGCATAGATTTTAAGACGTTTTACCAATGTCCGTTGTCTGTTTCAGACTTGGCATAGATTTTAAGACGTTTTACCAATGTCCGTTGTCTGTTTCGGACTTGGCATAGATTTTAAGACGTTTTACCAACTCCTGCTGTCTGTTTCAGCCTTTGCATTGTGTCTGTGACTCTGATTGACAAGTATCTCATTGTTTGACTTGTCTGTCTGTCTGCCTGTCTGTTTGAATAATTATGTGTCTCCGTCCGTAGCTGTGCCGGGGACAGCGAGTGCAAGTGATGAGCCTTTTGCTGGCTGCATACATTTTTTTTATACTGGCACATCCGTAAACCGAAGGGCCTTCAGTTGTAACCCGATAAACCCTTGAGAGATCGTGCAGAAGCCAGCGGGCTTCATGCAAAATCCCCGTGGAGCTTAGTTATGGATTTCATTCGGGAGATTCTTCTGTCTGTCTCTATTATGTTTCGTTTTTAATGACAAGGGGAGAAGAGGAGACATGGCGTGAAAGCCATCAGATTCAAGTTCATGGCGTGGGTGACCTTCACTGGACGGTTT
>NW_027128101.1:0-2500 GCF_037325665.1 Littorina saxatilis
AAAAAAACCCAAAAGGAACAACAACAGCAATAGTGGGGCTCCTATGTTGCAAAATCATTCAAATCATGCAACAAACACCAAATTAAGCAAATATGAAGAGTTTTATGTGCTTAACAAAACCTGATACAGAGCCATCGCGAAAAATAAAAAATGGGTAGTTTTTAAACAATTTTTCAAAATGGCCGCCAGTGTAAACGGTTGGGTATGTTAGGCATATTTCACTTCATGTGATTAACAGCAAATTTGGCGTAAATGGACATTTACTTTTGCTTAACAAAACCTGATACAGAGCCACCGTGAAAAAATTAAGAAATCAGTAGTTTTTTTACAATTTTCAAAATGGCCGCCAATAAAAGGGTATTTAGGCATTTTTGATGCTACAAGACATTCTCTTGCAATAGAAACTAACACAAACACATTTTTAAACAAAACAATACATGTATTGTTGGTGCAGAGAATGATTGGACGGTGTGGGTGGCAGGGTTGAAGAATTTGTGGATTACCTAAACTGTGCAAAAATAAATATATTGCACCAATTTTCATACCAAAACGAAAACATTCATTCCTGTGCTGTTATATTCAATGTATGCTATTGAGGGCACTCAACTTGGCTAACTGGAACACTTTTAAGATAAAAGGTGGCCTTTACATGGGTTATTTGACCGCCGCCCAAATAAGGGTACCCCCAAAATAAAACTGATAAAAATGTAATGTATCAACTCAAAAGTCGACTAAAATTCATAATCGCTGTATTTCGAAAACGTTGTTTGTTCTCATGTGTTTACACAACTAGCACATTCCGGCAAGTGTCTATACTCAAAAGAAACTTTGGCAGTACTTGAAACAACCATCTGTCATATATACATGCGAAGTCAAAAATATGTGGGATGTAAGTCAACAAACCTGTGGCAGTTTTTAAAATATTATTTCGTGAAGATTTGAAAGTGTACTCAAACGGTTGAACTACGCCTCGTGCGTACACACACATTCCTGAAAGTTTCAACGCAACCCACTTGGTCATTGCTAAAATACATGGATTTTAGTTGACTTGGGTATCCCTCAAATTTGACACATAAACATCTCATCCGTGAGATCGACACATACATCAGTAGGTACAATGGCACAACACTAGAAATATGCAAGATGGCGAAATAAAACAACCTGTTCTGGATGGATAATCAAGTTGACTTTCTCTTCGTATACAACAGTGACCCAGTTGTGCCTCAGGAATTGTCGTCGGCTTTTTAAAAGGTACCCGAAGTTTTTGTCACATCTCTTTGTCACGTCAAGGGTATCCTTATTTTGATGGCGTAAATGATGATGTTAAAAAAAATGTGCCAGATAGCGAAGATGCGAGCCTTTAATGGCATAGACAGTTTGAATAAAATGACACAGGAATAAAAGTTTGAGTTGGGGTATGAAAATGGGTGCAATAATATTTTTGCACAGTTTAGATGCTGACAGTTTTCACAGGCATGCAAGCACATTTGCAGAGAGCTGTGCTCTGCAGTCCTTCTTAGCAGCATTTGCAGCGTTTTGTTGTACAGCTCTTCTTGCAGGCACACCTCATGAGTTCTCGGCACACGCTGGATACCTCTTGAAAGCTCGTCCAGAATGACTCCCACTTTCCAGCCTTGAACTGCCAGCCCACAGAGTTTGGAAGTCTAATAGGTAGATGGCTCTTCTCAATCTCATGTCCTGCAGCAGCACCTCACTTGTAAGGGGATTATGGTCAATTTGGCAGCTCTTTTTACTGAAGAGGTACCGTCTAGCACTGTTTACACCCAGTACGTTGCTGGTTTTGTCCTACAAATGTACACCAAAAAGCTCTTGTGCTGCCCTGTCAGTGGTACTCAGCTTACAAAGAGGAGCAGACAACCTGAAGAAAGTTTGAGTGACGTCTTCAAATGCTTGCCATACTTCCCAAGCCTTCTGATTCCCCAATACCATTGAAGAACGACATAGTGTCACAGCCTGTAAGGCTATGCAAAATGGGCAGACAGGGTGACTTCTCTTGGCCAATGGCTTTGGCAATGTGGCGATACACTTCACGAGCAGAAAAAAACGCAACACAGCTGGAATGAGAAGCAGACTGTCTGGTGCAGGAAATCAGCCTGTGGTACCCTTCACACAAAAGATGAAAAGTGACATTTTTATTTGAATGTATTTGAATAATGTTTACTATCTCAGAGAGTCGGTCAAAGCCGGGTTAGCAAGTCTTCACACAACAGACCAAAATGAAAGAAAATTGTATTTCATGAATTCGTATAATTCTTACTGTTTCAGGTTAAAAAAACAAACAAACACAGTTTCCAGTGACCCAACTGATTCTGGAATCTTTCTGACCGCTACATTTATTCGCTTCAAACAGTCGCTAACAGAATGTTGACCATAGTGAGGGTTCGTACGTTAAACCCATCAAATTCACAGAGGTCGCTTACAAATGATGTGCAAACATGTTCCAATTAATACAAATAAAAAAATCTCACTGTTAAGATGT
>NW_027128101.1:7500-12500 GCF_037325665.1 Littorina saxatilis
CAAAAAAGGGACCAGGCACATACAATACCTTATCTGTAATACGTCAGCATAGACATGCAGGCGATTGTTCTTTTATCACGAACGTTTAATGGGATAGTTTCACATTTCTGAAGGGTGCCAACACTGGTGTAGTACTTACTACATGGCTACACGAGCAACCCACACACAGGCAGTGTGTAGAAAGCCCTGAAGACTATGCGACCAACTGTGCTATGCACGGGCCTTGCTTGTGTACATTTAAATTCTCAACAAATGATTCACTATACGTGTTTACTGCGTTAGACAGTCGTTTGACAGTCATTATTCTGCAAGACTGCGCTCAGTCATCAAACATATACTAAGCACGTATGCATTGATCTAACAAAGTTATAGTTCTTCTCATTTTGTTTACGCACAAAAACATGCACGTGAAGTTAAAGCGGAAGAAAATAGAAAAAACAACGACATCAAAAAAGGAAGGTCGAAATTTCTGTCAAATACCATTATCATTGTTTTCAAAAACAGTACTAATTAACATACATACAAACAAACAAGCAACACAAAACAAACAAACTAACAAGCATGCAAGTAAAAAGTAACAACATGGTGGTTTTTTTTTCTGCGACGTGTAAGACACCAACAACAAGTGTTGGTGAAACAAAACAAAACAAACAAAACAATATTTAGAACTATGCTGTGAAATTGTGTTCGTTGTGTCCTTGGCAATTGTAAGTTACAATGAATGAAACTGATTTCTCAACACTTGATATGAGTAGACGTACGCCTCCTCACACGGGCATTAGGTTTTTCAGTAAGTCTACAAAAACGGTATTTCCCGGACTTACTTCATTTTGTCCTTGACATCATACTACCTTTCAAATGTGAGGCGTTTACTGTGCTTATTTGTGTCGCCTGCTAGCCGGCTTGATGCTATTTATGGAGTCTACTCAATCGGGGTTTTCCAGAATTACTACATATGATGTTAACACTTTTGCATTGTCGTTATACATAAGTCTGACTTTAATACCTGAAATTAAGATTGACGGTCAACGAGATAACTGATTACGCATCGGACTGTTACGGGTGTAAGCGTCCAACACACATATTTGTTTGTTCGAACTTATATTTTAGAAGACACAGAAACCAACAAAAATGCAAACAGAATATTACAAAGATATATTATTATTATTATTAGTATTATTTTTATTGTGATCATTTTTATGCGCCTAATCTAGATATAGCCCTAGGCGCTTACATATTAATTTCTGCCGTTTGAAATGGAATTTTTTACAGACAGACAGACAAACAGACATTTTTTACACACAATATATAACGCATTCACATCGGCCAGTAAAGCTCAGTAGCCTATTAGGCGAGCATTCACCTTTCACGGCCTTTATTCCAAGTCAAACGGGTATTTGGTGGACATTTTTATCTATGCCTATACAATTTTGCCAGGAAAGACCCTTTTGTCAATCGTGGGATCTTTAACGTGCACACCCCAATGTAGTGTACACGAAGGGACCTCGGTTTTTCGTCTCATCCGAAAGACTAGCACTTGAACCTACCACCTAGGTTAGGAAAGGGGGGAGAAAATTGCGGCCTGACCCAGGGTCGAATACGCAACCTCTCGCTTCCGAGCGCAAGTGCGTTACCACTCGGCCACCCAGTCCATAATTATACATAAACACACAGACACACCCAAACACCGCATAGACCCGGCTCTTTTTCAATCCCATTGCCACATTCCGTATGAAGCAGTCATGTGCTTACATGTTACTACGAGAACCAACCAAACAAGAGAGCCGCTTACCTTGTTCAAGTCTTAAACTTGATGCACACGTGGTTGACATGTTGAACTAGCATCGCACACCATTGATAAGTAATAATCCGACAGGAATGAAGACTAACACATTTTACCGCAGACAGAACTGACAAAAGGACGAAATGCTAGTCACAGTTACTCCGTGATATAGAATGACTAGACTCAAAGCTCAATCTGTCGTTACCGTGTCAGTGCTGTTTTCCCCTGCATGTTGGGTATACTTGCAATGCATATCATGCAATACTATAGCCACCTGAAAACGTGGATCTCAGGTGTGTCACATTAGCCCGAGTTTGTTTATGTGCATGACTGTGCTTTGAGGACAACTGTAATGTCTCACCGAATGTATATATTCACTCAGAGCGACACATTAAAGTATTGACCAAGTAGCCTATGCACCAACCGCAAAAAAAGCAATAAGATAATAGATAAAAGAGGGACACACAAAAGAGCCAATTTCAACAGAACATACGCACACACAGACACAGACACAGACACAGACACACACACACACACGCACATACACACACACACACACACACACACACACACAATCATGCACGCACGCACGCACGCACACACACAATCACACACACACACACACACGCACACACATCTGCACACACACAAACGCACACACAGCTTCCATATGATTTAGTTTGCAGTTGCCTAAATCAGTCAACAAATATAAAAAAGACCTCAAGTTAGACCTGATATGTGACGGTCAAATGTCATCAACACTTTTAATGTGGATATGACTAGATCAAGGTTAGAGGTGTATCAAGGTTATTCACACACATCAAATTACCAATGTAACACACCCGAGATCCACATTTTCAGGGGGCTACACTATCATGATATTCAGTGCAAGTATTCAATGGGTCGGCTGTCAAGGCTGAGGAGCGGAGCGACGATAGGAGCACTGCTTGGATAGCATAATATTATCCCCGAGTACGCTAGTACTTGGGTCTGGCAGACTTTAATTGTGTGTCTGTCTGTGTATCTGTGTGTGTGTCTGTCTCGACTTAACAGCTTATTGCTGGGAAACTACTGGGCGCAGTTCGTTCAAACGTTGATACACTAACTTGATAATAGGTCCGATTGATCGTATTAAAACTTCATAATGTTACCTGGGACCTAAATGCGAAATAAATCACAAAAGCCACTCTTAACGGTGGGAGTTTTTGCGGTGGGAGGCTGGTTGCTTTGCGAACAGCCTGAACTATAGGGGAGACTTGAGCGGCGAACACGTCACGCAGTGACGAGAAAAGCATGATTTGCAAGCCAGACAACGGGTGAGGAAATGGTCTCGGCAAAGAAATTACAATGCAGGGTTTGGTCTCGGTGAAAGAGAGACAGAGAGCACGAGAGAGTCTATGGCCAAAATGATCCGGGTTCGATTCCCGGCATGGGCGTTCTATTTTTTTTTTAATTCTTGTTTACTATTGTTTATTATGAACGTTTTAATGTTTAATTTTACTCTAATAGTTTTTTTAATTGTGTAAAAGTAAATAAATATATATATATTTTTTTTTAAATCCAAGTGACCCGGGTTCGATTCCCGGCATGGGCGGTCTATTTGTTTTTAATTCTTGTTTACTATTGTTTATTATGAACGTTTTAATGTTTTATTTTACTCTAATAATTTTTTTAATTGTGTAAAATAAATATATATATATTTTTTTTAAATCCACGTGCACAAGACAAAATACTGGGGGAGCGAGCCAGTCTGAAGAGTACTCGGGTCCAGCGCCAGCGTTTTTATATTTAGTCAAGTTTTGACTAAATATTTTAACATCGAGGGGGAATCGAAACGAGGGTCGTGGTGTATGTGCGTGCGTGTGTGTGTGTGTGTGTGTGTGTGTAGAGCGATTCAGACTAAACTACTGGACCGATCTTTATGAAATTTGACATGAGAGTTCCTGGGTATGAAATCCCCGAACGTTTTTTTCATTTTTTTGATAAATGTCTTTGATGACGTCATATCCGGCTTTTCGTGAAAGCTGAGGCGGCACTGTCACGCCCTCATTTTTCAACCAAATTGGTTGAAATTTTGGTCAAGTAATCTTCGACAAAGCCCGGACTTCGGTATTGCATTTCAGCTTGGTGGCTTAAAAATTAATTAATGACTTTTGTCATTAAAAATCGGAAAATTGTAAAAAAAAATAAAAATTTATAAAACGATCCAAATTTACGTTTATCTTATTCTCCATCATTTGCTGATTCCAAAAACATATAAATATGTTATATTCGGATTAAAAACAAGCTATGAAAATTAAATATATAAAAATTATTATCAAAATTAAATTGTCCAAATCAATTTAAAAACACTTTCATCTTATTCCTTGTCGGTTCCTGATTCCAAAAACATATAGATATGATATGTTTGGATTAAAAACACGCTCAGAAAGTTAAAACAAAGAGAGGTACAGAAAAGCGTGCTATCCTTCTTAGTGCAACTACTACCCCGCTCTTCTTGTCAATTTCACTGCCTTTGCCATGAGCGGTGGACTGACGATGCTACGAGTATACGGTCTTGCTGAAAAATGGCAGCTACTTGACTAAATAATGTATTTTCGCCTTACGCGACTTGTTTACATTTAGTCAAGTTTTGACTAAATGTTTTAACATAGAGGGGGGAATCGAGACGAGGGTCGTGGTGTATGTGTGTGTGTGTGTGTGTCTGTCTGTGTGTGTGTGTAGAGCGATTCAGACTAAACTACTGGGCTGATCTTTATGAAATTTGACATGAGAGTTCCTGGGTATGATATCCCCGGATGTTTTTTTTCAATTTTTCGATAAATACCTTTGATGACGTCATATCCGGCTTTTTGTAAAAGTTGAGGCGGCACTGTCACACCCTCATTTTTCAATCAAATTGATTGACATTTTGGCAAAGCAATCTTCGACAAAGCCCGGGGTTTGGTATTGCATTTCAGCTTGGTGGCTTAAAAACTAATGAGTGAGTTTGGTCATTAAAAATCGGAAACTTGTAATTAAAATTATTTTTTTATTAAACGATCCAAAAACAATTTCATCTTATTCTTCGTCATTTTCTGATTCAAAAAACATATACATATGTTATATTTGGATTAAAAACAAGCTCTGAAAATTAAAAATATAAAAATTATTATCAAAATTAAATTGTCGAAATCAATTTAAAAACACTTTCATCTTATTCCTTGTCGGTTCCTGA
>NW_027128101.1:17500-25576 GCF_037325665.1 Littorina saxatilis
ATGTCGGTTAAGTCTTTTGTTTTGGGAAGTGGAATTACTTTTGCGGTTTTAAACATTTCTGGAAACACATTTCGGTCAATACATAAGTTGTACGCATACGTAATTGGCTCAACAAGAAAGGGTAACGCTAACTTGAGTAAGGAAGCGGGTATGTTATCGGGTCCCATTGACTTTTTATTACTCAAGTCAGTTATTAGTCGCCCGACTTCGTGGACTGCAATGAATGGGATGTTAAAAGGTTCAACTTCTTTCATATTAGCCTGGCAAAATAATTGAAGAAATTGTGGGTGTTACGGCTGGTACTTGTGTGTAAATGTATGTATGTGTGTCGTTAATACCCTATCAGAAAAAATGCGTGTGTTATTTCTGTTCACAAACTCCCGTCTCACATCACACACACACAACACTCGAACAAAGCACAAAGACTAAACACAATTCCTGCCCTTTGCCCTCATACTTGTATTCAAGTGATCACACATTAACCAACAATCACAACAAAATATCAATACAATATCTCATCCACTCAAGACTCTTTCATTCAATATAACATTATTATCTCGAGTAAGATGAAAAGAAAGTCTCTCCCTCGATGCTGTCGTCCTTGCTGACTCTCCGTTCAAGAATCACACATACTAAAATAATTCACATGTCGGCTCACATTTCAGTGGCCGTACATCTATTCTGGATTCATCCAATCCGTTACTACACCACTTAGCTGGTTATCTTTACTTGCCAACTCACAATACAGTGGTTACAAGTTTATTCTGGATTCTCACAATCCGTTACTACACCACTTAGCTGGTTATCTTTACTTGCCAACTCACAATACAGTGGTTACAAGTTTATTCTGGATTCTCACAATCCTATTTCACATACAAAGTTCTGTAGGTGCGCACACTATTCCAGGTCGCACATGTATGTTTACTCACGAATCAGCGGGTCCGACACTTCATATATCTCATATAATATGGGGTTCACACCAGCTGCAAGCTCTCCAGCGCTGCATTACACTCCCGCGCCGACACTAACTGGTCCTGGCCGCAAGGAGGGGACGCTCCTCTTCTCTACCCTTCCAGTCGAGCGCGTCCGTGCCCCCACTGGGAAGCTGTATAGAAAGTTTATGCTACCGTAAGTTTCAATTCTAAGATAAACTTCTCCACACAATAATACTTCCATTCTTTCTCAGTATTATTCAATTATCCGCCAACTACTATTTACACCAGCTCATTTACAAGTAACTTCATTTCACAGAACATACCACACTCTATTCAAAATGGCTGACACAGCTCACGGCACGCTTTCCACCCATTTCACAACATGACTCTCACAGTCATTTCACAAGTTAAGGTTACTGAACAAAAATACAATTCAATAAATACCTGTATTCTCACAGCATTTGAATCATACCAGATTCATTTACAGTAGCCACTCAACAGTCGGCTCACTGCTCTTCGAGCAACATCTGACAACAGCGTCGAGTCAACGCACCCTCTTCTGAGAGCGTTTTCAGATGTTCTGCCGGCTATCTAACATGGCGGTGTCACAGGTCAGTTTTCGTCAGCCTGTTTCTTTCTGCGTGCGCCTTCCAAAGGAAGTTTATGGAAGGAAAACACGCCGCCTTTTCGTATTAGCTAAAGAAACAGGTACTGCCTGGACTTTACTTTCCTTCACTCTTTCCCATGCTCTCGAAGTAGCGGAGAAAGGTCAACATTGGTTTACATAATTTAATACATGGATAGTGTTAATAAAATTCTTGCAATGCAGCACACATTAATCAGGTTAGTCTATATTTTTGCTAAATATCAGTATCGTACTAAATGTATCACACACTGTTCAAGCTAGGTCATGTTACTTGCATCTCAGCACACTCTGATCACATGTCTATTGCTGCTGGATTTCAATTCTGTCACGGTAATTTAACGTGACTCCGCTGCTGCAAACGTTCTTCATAATCTTCCCTTGGAGGACATCAAAACAAAAGGAATACACATAATGTTTATGAAGTTTTGACTTAGCTCGATGTCATTGAAAAGGTACTCGAGATGACGTGCAGCACTTGACTAGTCTTGAAGACCGCGCTCCTGGTTTGAGTCATCACTCTTCTTCTCAAGACACCATCATCAAGTTAATAGCAGAAGTAGTCTGGTTACATCTCTCTCCACAATTTCGGCAACATGAGGAAGAGGAAGATGAATGAATCAATTGGACCGTGGGTTCCTGAAACAGATCAAAGGGCCATATGTGTTACCTACACAGCCTGTCTAAAAGACTTGGTTTGTTCATATTTTATTATCGTTCTCTCTATTACTGTGTTTCGGAAAATGGGGATTTGGTAACAGCGCACATTCAAACGTACACAACTTGACAACAACACAATGTACATGACTGACACGATACACTCATCTCCGCCCAGATCCCGTGGAACGATTGTCGATGTAATAATCACAGTCACTTACCTTCAAAGAAGGGGAACGGCTTTTCTTCCAAGCGTTCTTCGTTCCGTGTACTTGCGGAAAACGACCCTCTCGTGAAACGATTTTAGTTTACGTCAGTACACTTGGATACGTCACATGAATACGTCACTTGGCTACGTCGTGTAATGCGCGAGTAGTCTCGGTTGCCTATTCTATTCTTGACAGGTTCGCGCTTCAGAATATCGATTCATGACAGCCCCTTTCTTGAGAATGAATTTCCCAAATTTAGTCACAATATGAAGCGCGACTTAAATAATCTGCTCCATGGTTGTCACAACCCGGTATTTCTTACCTCCTTTCTTCTTCACAAAAACGATTGGAGCATTGTACGGTGAGTTTGCCGGTTCAATGACCCCGAGCTTCAACATCTCGTCGATCTCGTCTTCGACCGTTTTCACCATCGCATGAGGTACGAGTCTCGGTCGAACAAACACAGGTTTCTTCTCTGTAAGTTCGATTCTGCACTTCTCCAAGTTGGTAGTAATCGGTACATCAGTCAGATTCTTGGAGAATGCACTACAGATCGCTTTCGCCTCTTTTGTTCTTTCTCTACTCAATTCTTTACAGAAGTTCACGCTTGTGACATCTTCTGTACGAGTAGTTTCCAGCAGAGGAATCATCTTCTGAGTGTCTATTCGGAAGATATCATCGTTCATCGTATCATCTTCCTCGATGACTACGGCGATGTGTTCTTCTGTTTCTTCTTTTTTTTTTTTCGTCAATTCTGTTTCTGAGGTCGACAACGTATTCTGCTGTCGTCTTCTGTTCACCTTCGACCGATTCATCAGTCCATGCACGACGCAGAACCTGCATGGGACCTCTGATGGTCTTGCCATACCGCATTTCAAAGGGTGAGAACCCCAGACTGTCTTGAGGTGCTTTCTTGGTTCTGCCTTTTGGCGCTGTTCTTTGGCATGTGTCACACGAGAGACAGTAACGTTTTATGTCTCCGACCAAACCTGGCCACCAGAACTCACACCTGATTCTATCAGTGGTTTTCTTCTGCCCGAGATGACCTGTCATCGGGTGGTCGTGCCCAAAAGAAAGCACTTTGCTTCTCATTTCTTTGGGAACAACGACTTTACTAGATTCACTCCCGGTTTTGTCGAGGGTTGTCCTGTACAAGATTTCTTTCTTGTATACATATTTCACACCGTGGAATGATTCTCTTGAAACAGCCATTTGGCGAACTTTTGCCAGTGTTTCATCATCATTCTGAGCCTTCTTGAGATCTTGCGGGGAATACATCTTGTGTGTATTTCTGTCATCATGACTAGTTCCCGGCACAGGTTTCTCATTCCGTTTTTTTTTTCTCTTCTCTTGCTTCCGTGTACTGACCGCCGCGTTGGTCTCACCTTGATACCAACTCGGGTCACGTACTGGAAACAAAGGGGTCTTCCTCTTGTTCTGGCCTACACCATACCATTTACCTATGAGGACAGGATAAATGGGATCATCGAGTATGACCACTTCGGTTTTGGCATCAAAATACGGACAGTCAATGTGGGCCACAGCCGTGGGACACAATTTCCGTGTTTTCTTCTCTGCGAGAGTAGTTTCTTTTTTCTTTGCCAAGTACCTTTCTTCAGGTATAAGGTCGGCCCTGACCATAATACCTGAGCACCCGGAATCGCGTAATGCTTTTACGATTCGGCCGTCTAATTTGATGAACACTTCCTCTTTGAAATCCTTCTTTTTGCACGACTTGCACAGCTTGTCAAGATGTACGGGGATTTCTTGTCCATCAAATTCATTTCGAACATGAACTGCGTGAACGCTTTCTCCCTTATTGGGACAAAATCGCGACAGGTGCCCTTTGCCCTTGCAAAAAAAACAACAGCCTGTGGCTTTCAGTCTTTGTTTTTCATCATCGCTCACGTATTTATGTTCTTTCTGTGACGATTTCTCTTTCGCGTCACTTTCGACGACGTTCGAACCTTTCGTGTTCGAAAACGCGCTGCCGCTAGAATGGTTTTGGTGAGATTGCCGTGGCCTGATGTTCGAACGTGATTGTTCGTACTCCGTGGCAATTTCGCCCATTTCTTTCGCAGACTTCGGTTTCCGATCAAGTACGTGCAACATCACTTCGGCAGGGAAGGTGTTCTCTAATTGTTCTCTGAGAACTAGATCCTTCAGATCTGCCACATGTTCATCGCACTTGGCTAACTCGATCCATTTATCGAGGATGCGCTCAAGTTTGGTGACATGTTCTTTGTACGTGTCAGATGGGTTTCGCTTCAGCTGACGGAATTTCTTCCGATATTGATCTGCTGTCAGTTGAAATCCATCATACAACGCATTCTTCAAAGTGTTGTAGTTGCGCGCGTCTTCGAAACTGAGTTTTGCATAAATGGTTCTCGCCTTTCCTTTCAAGAAATACACCATTCTCGTAGCTTTGCGTTCGTCGTCGAGATGACAGTCGGTTGCATAATGTTCAAATTGTGCAAACCAACTCTCGATGTCGTCTTTGTCATCAAGAAAAGGGATTTTTGGGATAAAGTCGTCATCCCCACGACGCCTCGACGCGTTATTGTTGGCGTTGTCTCGGCGTGCTTCCGTTTGTATCCTCAACTGTTCTAGCTGAAACGCGCGATCGGCTTCTCGTTCACGTTCCTCTCGTGCGCGTTCTTCACGTTCACGTTCGCGTTCGTGAGCTTCTCGTTCCTCTCGTGCGCGTTCTTCAGCTACAAACTCACGCAAGTCTTTGCCTTCGAGTCCTAACTCTCGTCCTATCGCCAAAAGTTCGCGAGTCCACTCTAATCCGGATTTTACAGGGTGGATCGGACCTGCACGTTCATTACTCGCAGCGGATACATAAGTCGTTACACGCGCGCCTAACGTCTGAGAATCATTATCGCTCGATTCTCCTTGGGTGTTGACATATGTGTCACCACCTTCAACATCTGAGACTACTGCCTCGGCCGTATTCTGGTTCTGCGGGTCAGCGTTCATTCTTGCTATATGCGCCCTAGTACTCGGGTGTTTGGATGTTTGCATATCCTTTACGTTAACTCACACACAGATATTCACTGAATCAAACTGCAAATACGTGATGCTCGGTTGAAAAACCGATTTGACTAAACTGCTTTTCACACACTATTTACTAGAGAGAGAAAACTCCCCCACTATAGAATGAAGTGTTACTTTAGTGAAGCTCACTTTGCTACTTGAATTCATGAACGTTCAACGTTACCTCAGTAAACGTTACGTGTCCCAATGACACGATTTCTCTGAACCATTCTAATATCCTTTTACAACCACGGATACCTAACACTAGAATTTATGGTTCTTCTGGTATATATGTCAAACAATATACCGTTCTATCGAGTGAACTTCATTTTAATATCTCATCGGCGCTCCATCAACGTGGACCTTTCGCCTATATTAATATCAACTCGATTCTATCGCACAGTAAGTCGAAATAAGATTCTTCAATTATCTACTGCTGTATAGACAATAATCTAAATTTCCTAACCCTTACTCTTGGCGTTGTGAAGTGTGACTGTCTGCAGAATCAATTTCACTTCCACGGTCCTTCTGGACGAAGATGAGTGCTATCCCTCGTATATAACCCAATTCGCCCACCAACCTCCCACGGCGACCAACAATATTATAATTTTGTCGACTAAGGGACACAGGATGGCCTGACAGGGTGTTAGTCCACTGTCTTCTGTTATAGCCTTTTGTTTAGCACAGCCAAATAGGGGGAACTAAACTACTATAACATTAGTGCTTTACGTGAATTATTATAGTGACGTCAAAGCCTTGCGTCACTCTTCATTTGGATTATTCCCGTGTGCTGAAGCACACACGTCAGACTCTGCTATCGTTAAATGATGAACTAACTATAAACATGAATAAATACAAAAGTTGATTTATACGATGATGAACATGAACGGACGAACACACAAACGAAAAACGAATAGGGAATTTGTTTGAAGAAAATTTGTTTGGGGAAGCCAAATTGAAATTACGAGTTACAAAATCCCGGACGAAGCCCCCATATGTCACAGGTCAGTTTTCGTCAGCCTGTTTCTTTCTGCGTGCGCCTTCCAAAGGAAGTTTATGGAAGGAAAACACGCCGCCTTTTCGTATTAGCTAAAGAAACAGGTACTGCCTGGACTTTACTTTCCTTCACTCTTTCCCATGCTCTCGAAGTAGCGGAGAAAGGTCAACATTGGTTTACATAATTTAATACATGGATAGTGTTAATAAAATTCTTGCAATGCAGCACACATTAATCAGGTTAGTCTATATTTTTGCTAAATATCAGTATCGTACTAAATGTATCACACACTGTTCAAGCTAGGTCATGTTACTTGCATCTCAGCACACTCTGATCACATGTCTATTGCTGCTGGATTTCAATTCTGTCACGGTAATTTAACGTGACTCCGCTGCTGCAAACGTTCTTCATAATCTTCCCTTGGAGGACATCAACACAAAAGGAATACACATAATGTTTATGAAGTTTTGACTTAGCTCGATGTCATTGAAAAGGTACTCGAGATGACGTGCAGCACTTGACTAGTCTTGAAGACCGCGCTCCTGGTTTGAGTCATCACTCTTCTTCTCAAGACACCATCATCAAGTTAATAGCAGAAGTAGTCTGGTTACATCTCTCTCCACAATTTCGGCAACATGAGGAAGAGGAAGATGAATGAATCAATTGGACCGTGGGTTCCTGAAACAGATCAAAGGGCCATATGTGTTACCTACACAGCCTGTCTAAAAGACTTGGTTTGTTCATATTTTATTATCGTTCTCTCTATTACTGTGTTTCGGAAAATGGGGATTTGGTAACAGCGCACATTCAAACGTACACAACTTGACAACAACACAATGTACATGACTGACACGATACACTCATCTCCGCCCAGATCCCGTGGAACGATTGTCGATGTCATAATCACAGTCACTTACCTTCAAAGAAGGGGAACGGCTTTTCTTCCAAGCGTTCTTCGTTCCGTGTACTTGCGGAAAACGACCCTCTCGTGAAACGATTTTAGTTTACGTCAGTACACTTGGATACGTCACATGAATACGTCACTTGGCTACGTCGTGTAATGCGCGAGTAGTCTCGGTTGCCTATTCTATTCTTGACAGGTTCGCGCTTCAGAATATCGATTCATGACAGGCGGCTTCAAGGTTATCATATTTTAGTCATCTCTGATTGGCCCGTAGCAGCCAATGACAATACAGGTCACACGAGTCAGCCAACTATCTCAACATGCGACATTCCTACCACGCGGTCAAGTCGTGAAATAACAAAGTATGGCCAGCCAATCTGTACACATTTGTTTAAACCATCTAACACTAAATTATGTACAAATCCATTTGTCACAGTGGGCATTCATACTCGCTTTTGTCATTTTCACTATAGGTAGACTCCAAAAGCTTACTAGGAAGAGATAAGAAATAATCATTAAAGGCACTGGGTGAAATACCAACCGAAGTTGAATGTTGTCGGGTTTTAGATTTTGCAGTTACTTCGTTTATTGCTCTCCATAAGGAAGCGGTATCTTTCTTCTCAGAAACAAGTTTATTAAAATAATGCCTTTTGGCCCGGCGCACGAGGTCTAAGACTTTATTTCTTTGTTTC